>NC_141029.1:21580000-21880000 GCF_052040795.2 Danio rerio | reverse complement strand
TTAATAGTCATTCGGGTATGATGGTTGGGTTGTGTGGGCAACTATTCCTGGTATGAGCACCGCCGCAGAAGGAGCAAACATGTAGGAGTCTGCAGTTAAAGAGAGAGCATCCGAGATGGTTTACATTTTTGCATATCATTCTGCCTCCTTGATATTGGTTGTCCTCTATAATCCATGTTTTTTTGGAATTGGGATGTTAACTGTGGGGCTCATGTTCAGTGGTTTTGGAATGATGGAGGGAGGAGGGGCTGCGGTAGATAATCTGTTGAAAACAGATTTTGCGTGAGGAGGATGGTTTGGGATTAAGAGAAGTTATGGTTGTGCATGCTGAGGCAGGATGTGACGGAGCTCTACATAACTCACAGGACAGTGAATTTCGGGCCGTGAAAATACGACATTAGAGTTCTGCGTTGAGGGTGCCCCAGTTTGTTCCTTGGTTGAACTGCTGAAGCCTTCCTGCTGCTTGGGATGCGAAAAGAGTGTGGTAGTTATAGAAACCTGTACTTCCAAATCGAACAGCCATGTCAAGAATGATGGAAAGGTAATCGTCCAACTCGGATCTCCGATCTGGGTAAACGGAGCATATTATATCTCTGTAGATTGAAAAAGCTAGTGAGAATTCTGTAGGGATGAGGTCTTTGGAGTGAGCATTTATGGTGTGGCTGAGTTGCATGGTGCTTAGATGAGTTTGCAGTTCCCTGGGCTGGCTGATATTAATAAGAGATGGCTGGAGGTGGTGGGCTAGATCTATATAGTTACCGGATAAGATTTGAAGACGTAGTGTTGGTGAGACAGGCTTGAAGACTGATAAGGTTGGTCTGGGAGGAGGCGTTGCTGTAGCGAGTGTGTAGGTACTGCTGTTAATTTATGTTGTGTAACGGTGAAGGGTGGGGGAGAGGTTGGGGTAAGAGTGGGTTGAGTTTATTTTGTTACTGAGTTATAGGTGTGTTTTGAGAATAAAGCAGTCTCATCTCCTATTCCCTTTAAGAGCCAGTTGCGTTGCGTCATAAGCGCATTTGCTATTTACATGATGTAAAGTAAGTGGAAGTGGAAAAACTGAGCATTTCAATTGCAAGAAAACAGTTAAACAGAGCATCTACAGCGCGAAAATGAGAGATAAGGCATCTCATAATTCACTTTACCTTTCGTGGATAGGGAAACCTTGTACGCACAGACTTCACTTAGCCTATAAATAATTCATTTAGCTTGTTAAGCGCAAAGATTTGTTTCAAAACTATTTCTAAAATCAGTTCTAATTTCCAGCAAACGAATAAATGAACAATAATAACAAAGTCAAAATACTGAGTTATATACTAATACACATGCTGTGCCCCATATGGTCTAAAACCTGCAGGTGGAAAACTCTAAGCTTGTTTTTAATAAAACAAATATAAATATGGATATAATAAATAATACTGCTAATAATAATAACAACATTATACAAAAGCAAATTGAATGAAAGGAAAAAAGCCTCACGAGATGAAAAAGGATTCAAGGCAGTGGTTTTAAATTTATGTAGGCTAGAAAATAATATGTTTTGTAATATTTTAATTCTTTATATTTCTATCCTATTTGTATCCTTATTATATGCTATATATATTCTTAATAATTTAATTATTTTTCATATGTAGAGATATTTGCATATTGCTCTACATCTTGTGTGTATTAAGCGCTGTGTAATCGAGGCGCACTCTGCGTCGGACTTTAGACCGGCTTTGTTCTGGTCTAAAGAACAGACTATTACAGTTTCTCAAAATAGCAACGCGCCAAAACACGCTTGCTTTTTTAGACCAGAACGCCTATGGGAGCACATATGAGCGCAAATGCATTTGCTATTTAAACAGCTTGGCGCAAAATGTCAAAACAACTCTGAAAACAACAAGCTGAAACTAGCAAACAACAATTGCGTCGCGCCTTGCGCCAAATTGCGGTGGATGTATGATAGGGCCCATCATGTTAACATGTTGTTTAGTTACATGTACCCGCGTTAACGTGTTTCTATAAACTTTCCCACTGATAGAATAGCTCTGAATGACAAAACGATGTTTCATCAGTTCCTCAAACCATGTTTTTTCATAGTTGTAGACTCATGTGTACCTGTGCCTTTGGAGTCGTGTTAACTCAAGACCCAAGCTCACACATGTAACGTAAATAAAGATTTTACAAAAATGAATACAATGATGTTATTATTATGCAACGTATTATGTCTAATATATCTAATATATATTTAATATATAGTATTATGCAACAGAATATTATTTGAAAATCGCAACATTTCAATCTTGGTCACATCTGTATCGAAGCACAAGTAAGAACATGATTTAGCTAACGTTAATTGCGATAAAATTACACAAAGATGCTAAGCACTGGTCATTCTTTAGCAGCTCAGTTAGATTGGTATTAGGTTGTCTTATGATCCATCTCTTTTCTTTGCAAGTTCGAATCCCATGTACGAGTTTTGTTTATCTAGCCTGATTTTAAAAAAAAATTCTGTTTAAAATAAAATGGGAGGGGAGACTGCGATTAGGTGCCATTCAGGTAAACCTCACTTCTCTGACCTCTAAAGGTGCTCTAGCGGCAGATGCTAAAGGCCATGGTCTTTAGTTTCCTTGTTAGAGCAACTGACTCCCATGCGGAAGGTTGCCGGTTCAATCTCAGCTCAGAGCGGATTGGGTGATGTAGTCCTGGCGGGGTTACATTAGCCGCGTTTCCACTGTCGGGCCAGTGCGAGCCAGGGCTTTTATCGGGCCGGGCTGGGCCAATCGCCCGGGAGGTTGAGCAGGGAGGCTGAAATCATGTTGCGTTTCCACTGAAGGGCTAGTAGCTCGCAGCGCGTCACGCAACCCCGCCCCCAGAACATCCCCCTAATCAAAACGTCACACAACCTGCCCACTTCCGTAGGAATCAGACAGATACAGCACACCCTCGCATCATCACGAAATGATTAAAATGAAGACAGCCGAAACAAACAGCTGACACGTTACTGTACAGCATTACATTATATGTCTATACACACAGGCCTGTGTGTTTCCATTCATTATATTTGTTTACTCACCGATGGACTGTTGGCATTGTGCATCAACTATTAGATCTTGCCACTACCGGAGGGACCCAGCGCAGTGAGCGCACCCATCCATAATATAAAACCACAGAAATTCTCCGGTGATGACTCGGCATGAAGTGTATTTTATAACATCCTTGTTTTGATAGACGTCGTGTTAAGTGTTTTAGCACAAGAGCAAGTAAGCCTAACAAAATATAGTCATATACAACACATCTTGTTTTTGCAGTTTTCCCCAATACATTTAAAGCGGCGCTGCACAAGACTGAGTGACAGAAAAAAAGGTGGGCTAGATTCTGCTCACCCCAAAAATGCTCTGTTTGAATGATTTGTTTAATATAATCTTATATAAATACTTTATAAATAATATTTTAAACCTAATGTCACACCTATTGCAGTGCCCTAGTTTGGACACTTGAGGGCACTAGTTTGTTTTGTAGTTTCACTTCATTTCCCATAATCCTTTGTATTACGGATTGTGTTATGTTACAGCTGTTTTGTGTTTGTTAATTTAGTCCTGTCTTTATAAACCCTCTTGTCCTCTGTTTTAGTTGCCTTAGGATTTTGTTAGCGCCTCACGTTTGGTATGTTTGTCTGGTCTGCTAGTTTTTTTGTATTTTGATAATTCTTGGATTCCTGTTTTGTGTTTGTTTTCGTTAGCACTCTTTAGCACACCTACCCTGTTTTTTGTATTTACTCGTTTTTGGATTTTTGCCTGTTCTCTTGTTTGGACTAGATTTGCATCCTGCTTTAGTTCTGTTCAAGTTTGGAAACCTTTGTCTTTTGGAAACCTTAGTCTTTGTTATAATAAATTGCTGCACTTGGATTTTTTGCACTTTTGTGATCATTCCCCATTTCGTGACATAATCCTAAGGCCACTTTAAATCCAGCAGCAAAATATATATATATATTTTTTTTTTTGGGGAGGATGAGTTTCAAGACTCTTTCGCCTGCAAACGAGAAGGAGCGATTACTTCGTCTCCAGGCATTGATGGCAGAACGCCAACAAGGTTTGGAGGTAGGAGCCTTTGCCCAGTCATTTTGGACCTTGTCAGTAGGACTGAGACTGTCTGACTATGAACTTATCAACATTTTTAATCAATGTCTGGATCATCCTTTATCTAGGAAAGGGATGGAAGATCTGATGATTGCTCAATTTTGGGATTTTGTTATACACCTTAAGAGTAATAGTTTTGAGCTTGATTCTTTTTCAAAAATTGAAGTCACCCCCAGATCTCCACTTCAAACAACAATCATCCCAGAGTGTGTCACTGAGGCTGTTGAATGTTTTGACACTCTCTCTAATATTCTGGCCAGTGTCAAGTCTCTGCCTAAATCAATTGATCCTTTAGGATTTCAGCCTACAGTGATCACTAGTCCAGAGAATTTGATTGAGTTTAATGTTTCTCCAGGACCCCTTTCGATGATGGCTGATGACATAGAGGCTTTCCTCAAGAGATCTGCTAGTCATGAAACTTTCAGTAAGATAGCCATTACTCCAGATTTTTTGCCCAGGATTGTCACAACCTTCCAGCCTTTGCCCGAGGGGATCAGCAGTTCAGACCTTTTGTCCAGTATTCCTGCTCATTTAAGTATTCAGCCTGAAATGACTGCCAGTTTAGTCTCTGCTCCAGAAATCAATTGAGTCCTCATCCTCCATTGATTCCAGCATTTGTACCACTATGGTGGCCTTTAGTTTGGGCATCACATCTTCAAAGCTCACTTGCTCACTTCTTTCATGGACTTCACCTTGGCTTGTATGGTTCCACCTTGTTTCAATGCATGTTATAGTTTATGTATGTTTGACCCACCATCCCTCCCCCTGGTCAACCTCCATTCCACCTCCCTCCTAGTTAAGAGATCAAGTGGGAGTGTCTGGAATCCACTCCCTTTGAGCGAGGGTAATGTCACACCTGTTGCAGTGCCCTAGTTTGGACACTTGGTGGCACTAGTTTGTTTTGTAGTTTCACTTCATTTCCCATAATCCTTTGTATTACTGATTGTGTTATGTTACAGCTGTTTTGTGTTTGTTAATTTAGTCCTGTCTTTATAAACCCTCTTGTCCTCTGTTTTAGTTGCCTTAGGATTTTGTTAGCGCCTCACGTTTGGTATGTTTGTCTGGTCATCTAGTTTTTTGTATTTTGATAATTCTTGGATTCCTGTTTTGTGTTTGTTTTCGTTAGCACTCTTTAGCACACCTACCCTGTTTTTTGTATTTACTCGTTTTTGGATTTTTGCCTGTTCTCTTGTTTGGACTAGATTTGCATCCTGCTTTAGTTCTGTTCAAGTTTGGAAACCTTTGTCTTTTGGAAACCTTAGTCTTTGTTATAATAAATTGCTGCACTTGGATTTTTTGCACTTTTGTGATCATTCCCCATTTCGTGACACCTCATTTGGTGTTTATTGTTTTTAGAAAGTATCTAAAATCTTTTTTTTTTTTTTTTTTTTTTAGGTCTTTGTAAAAGGAAAGTTTTATATATGGCTTAAAATGGTTTATGTACCTCATATACCTACATTGTTCTAGCTAGCCTGTGTTTGTTCTATATTGTGTATTTTTAATGTGATTTTATTATATCTGTTATTAGTAATTCTTTAAATTAAATCAATACAGACATGCTACTTTATGAAGATATGACACTATTGTTTTGAGCCACCAAAAATGGACACATTAGTAAAAGTTTTGTCTTTCTGTTGTATTCATATTTTGTATTATCTCCAAAATAACTTAAAGAAAAAAGCCTGGCTCAACACACTCACAGGTCTTACAATGCGCACGTATTACACACAAACACGCCTTTTACGCTTGACAAAGACTCTCGACAACCTCTACTGGCTGCTTTGTCTTTAATATGATGTAAATATTGTTATGCGCTTTTAAAAGATCGAGGAGGACGCAGCAAGGAATTGTCAAATTAAAACTTTATGCAACAGCCTACATTTAAAAGGTAAACATAAGTGCGATCATAAGCACAAAGACCTCTTTCCTATACAGTGTTTTATGGAATAGCCTATCTTTAAACTGACCAGCTATGTTTTCTTTTTCTCTTAATTTATTTGTTTGCCACATGTACTCGTGTGCGATAGGAATACTAGTGTAATGACGGCATGCCATCTCATGAAGAAAGCCCAGCAGAGACTGTGCTTCCTTGGTCAGCTGAGGAAGTTTAACCTGCCACAGGAGCTGCTCGTGGAGTTCTACTCATCTGTCATCCTATCCATCCTCTGCACTTTAATCACCGTCTAGTTCAGCTCAGCTGCCAAAACCGACCTCCGTAGACTACAGCCAAAAGTCCGGACTGCTGAACGAACCACTGAGATTTGTTATGGGCTGGGTCTTACACAATAAGTGTCCAATCAGAGAAGCTGCGGTGTGGGTTCACACCCCAATTCTGCTTTCTAGAAGGCTGGGTTGGCACATTGTGTGGGTGATGCTTTGATAGCTTAGTTGTTAAAATAAGGTATCATAATATGGACACCGTTCATAGTATGGTTTCTTTGTATAAAACAAAGCATTTGAATCTATCCTAGCTTTAAATCAATACCAAACATGAAGTATTTCACCAAAATTCTGTAGATTTCATTTGTCACTGAGGGATATAACTCAATAACTATCCATAACAGTTTTGTTAAATACATGGAACATGTACACACAAAAACCTACAGAAACATAAAGCAAACATACATTACTCAAATCAGCACAGTTTTACCTAAATGTCCATTCTAACTTTGGAAGCTTTTCTGATTTTCTTGGTCTAGCTCAGACATGTAGGCACCAACCAATCTTTTAAGGATAATATGGTCTGTGACTTGTTCAGTTCTGGAAGGATCCGTTGACTCCCTACACACCTTTCTGGACACCCAAGGTCGCCTTACAACAAGCATCATCAAACATACCAGAACAAATGAATAAAACATTTCATAAAACGTTGCCAAACAAAATTATGTGAAAATAAAATATTGTGAAGTGCCTTGAAAGTGAGAAGTAATATATTAAAATCATTACTAAACTTTACCAGAAGCCAGTGAAGCTGATAAAGAAGTGGTGTGACATGCTTGTGAGATAAAGTCCCAGAGATGACACAAGCAGCATGGTTCTAAACCAGTTGGAGTTTATGGCGAAGTTTAGAAGGAAGCCCAGTGAGAAGTGCATTACAATAGTCAAGACATAAAGTAACTAAAATATGGATGAGAATTGCTTAATGTGACCTTTAAACGAGAGTGGGCTATCCAAGATGACACCAAGCTTTTGTAAAATTATCAGATTTATGCAAAAGACTTTTAGGCCCAATCCCAATTCTATTTTTGTACCCCTACCTCTTCCCCTTGGCCATTGAAACAGAGTATGAAGGGAAAGGTCTATAAAAGGGATTAAAAGCCCTTAAGAAATGGGAAACCACTACAACACCTGCACATGTCATCATATGTCATTGCGATCTCTTACTTCACATAGTCACCTTAGAATTATAAGGATCTATCTGACATTTTTGTCAAAATTGAGTTATTGACATATTCTTTTTTAAATGACAACTATTTACATTATGGGATGTTTTTTTTTACAAGTTGTTTACATTTTAAGACTTTATTTTAAAAAGAAATGTTACACACACACACAGTTATGGAATGCAAAAACTTTGAAGCTCAATATTTAAATATCATTCAGAATGCAGATAGAACCTTTTAATTGGTGATGATATCACAACATATGCTTGTTTGTTTTAAAAATTCATAATAATGATAAAAAATACTATTTGTGCATCTACTTCTGTGTGCAGCCATGCAGCCATTGTAGCGGTGAACTCTGGGAAATTTACCCCTTGGTTTCGAGTATGGTCCTGAAAATTCTCAGTTTCGAGGGGTATCTGGCCCTTCCCTTTAGCCCAACGCCTTCAAGCTAAAGAGAATTAGGACACCCCTACCACTTCACGTGAACACGCAGAACAAGGGGTAGGGGTAAAAGAGAAGAGTTAAGGCAGGGGTCGGCAACCCAAAATGTTGAAAGAGCCATATTGGACCAAAAAAAACAAAAACAAATATGTCTGGAGCCGCAAAAAATTAAAAGCCTTATATAAGCCTTATAATGATGGCAACACATGCTGTATGTATTTATATTAGCTATATTAGCCTACTATAAAAATGACTTTGCTGGCTACAAATACATACTGAGCCTTCATGATTAAATGTTCATTTCCCTGCAGTGCATCCTGTAGAGAATGACGCGCCATGTGACTACTCTGTTGTACAATGCCGTCTCAAGTTTAACTTAATTACAGTATATTAATGAATTATGTTTAATGTTCAAGTTTAACTTCATTACAATATTAATGCATTATGATTAATTATCAAGTTTAACTTCATTACAATATTAATGAATTGTTTAATGATCAAGTTTAACTTCATTACAATATTAATGCATTATGTTTAATTATCAAGATTAACTTCATTACAATATTAATGCATTATGCTTATTTAACAAGTTTAACTTCATTACAATATTAATGAATTATGTTTAATGATCAAGTTTAACTTCATTACAATATTATTGCATTATGTTTTGCTTTGATGAAATTAAAGAAATGCAATAAAGAAATCAGATTTTTTTATGTTTTTTTATTTTTATTTTCAGGATTCCAAAAAACAACATCAAAATTAACGTGCAACGTGCCCCTTATCTGGGCAACAAACAGTGCAATAAAACGCAGTCTGCCATTTCCATTTCAAGATCAGCTCGAGTCATTCCTGGGAATGTGCTCAACCAACACAATCTCACGGCAATTCGTAACTTTTTCATTTAGTGGCTAATTCGTATGAATTCGTACGATCTAATTCGTACAATTTAGTACGATTTGCTTTTCCCCCAATGACGATTGGGGTTAGGGGTTTGCATATCAACGATCGCACCTTGTAAATAATTACCGTTGAGTGAGTGATCGGGATGGGCTTCTTAGAATTCTCTCAGGGAGGGAAAATGAGAAAGCGTGCCCCGCTGTACATCTTTGGCAAAGACAGCTTGCGCTCCATGGCGCACCACACAGCCGCCCATTTGTTTACAACAGCTACCTGCCTGGCATCCCGCCCTGCGGATAGAAACGTGTGTCGCAGGCTATGACGCAAATCTTTGTTGACAGAAATGTTAAAATTAAATATTCTACACACTTTTACAGCGTTGGAAAACGTTAAGATTGTTTTTCCTCCTATAGAAACCATATTAAAACAAAAAATATATTTTCCTCCCTCATCGTTTTCCATTTTCAAACATTTTTTGAAAAAGTTCCAGGGAGCCACTAGGGCAGCGCTAAAGAGCCGCATGCGGCTCTAGAGCCGCGGGTTGCCGACCCCTGAGTTAAGGGGTAGAATTGGGATTGAGCCTTAGCCCCAATGAGTAGGGCTTCAGTTTTGACACTATTTAATTTTAAAAAGTTAGCTGAAACTTTTCTTTCAGCTAAGCATCTAGTCAAATATAAATAAGGAGCATTTACAGAAATGTATGGATATATTTGCTGTAAAATATACACTCATTTTCACATTGCATCTTTAAAATACAGTAACATACTGCAGTGTTTCCACAGGTTTAAAATATACTTGTGGTGGTAGCTGGATTAAAACACACCTTTTACCCACAGCACATGGTTCCCTACATAAAAAAAGTGATTTTTAACAATATTTTTTATTTATTATACACTGTTTCTTTTTAAAGTTTTTGGTTGTAAGGGTCTCCAACAACAGTCTAATATGCATGTAAGGTCAAAAAAAACTTTCATGGTCTTATAATCTGCATTTATTTTTACCTAATTATCCCAGCGACTCCCGTATGAATCGTCCAGTGATTCATTTGTTCCCAAACCCCTCCTTAGCGCGAAGCTAATCTGCGCTGATTGGACCGATGACAGTCTGTCGCGATTGGTCGACTGCCTTCAGTCAGAGAGTGAAATGGCCAATAGCCAATCAGCAATATAAAAAGTAATCACAGTTCATACACGCTCGATAGTGTAGGCGTGGATTTTAGCTGCCACACACACACAAAAACACACACACAAACACACCTCCGGACAACAACGCTCCCGCTTCCGCCCGCACCCGCCAGGTTTTAGCCTGAGAACCCGCTCCATTTTCTGCCCGCCGCGCCCGATCCCGCTAGAGCGGGGGAGAACACAACCAAAACTCACCCAGCTATACAGTCCAGACAGCCAAGCTGTCCGTATAAACACACACACACAGCACCAAGCACACAAAGCTCGTTCGCTCGCTCTCTCTCTCTCTCTCTCTCTCTCTCTCTCTCTCTCTCTCTCTCATACGCGCGTGTGCGCACTAACACACACACACACACACACACACAAGCACCAAGCAGACTCTCTCTTTCTCATTCGCATAGCAATATCCGTGATATTGCTAGACAGCCCGCTCCCGTCCCAAATTAAACCCGTTACCGACCGCTCCCGCGATTTATTCGGAAATTTATTCCCGCGGCTGTCCCCGCGCCAGATTTCTGCGGCGCAGGAATAAATTTCCGAATAAATCGCGGGAGCAGAACTCTAGCACGGAGCTCCATAAACAAAGCACCACGCGTTGCGTTTTTAACGTGACTTTGCACGCGATAAGAGAATATAGCCAGTTAACCTGATACAGTACACTCGGTTACAAGTAACAAATCACAACTAAATACATTTGCAAGCTAGAGTCAACGAGGCAACAACTTTAACCGCACGTACTTACACTTGAGAAATGGAAGAAACCCATCCTGACGTCCATCAGTAAGTTACTCTTTACTGATCCTTCCTTTAACAAACTCAGATGAAGTATTCTTTGTAGCATGTAGCTTCCAGAAGTTTCCAACTGCTTGGTTATAATGCTGATGTTTCATCTTTGGGTAGAGACTCAATATAATATCCATCTGCAGTGTGACTTCAATCGACCGGCATGTTTGTGTGCGTGTGTTTGTGGGTGTGTGTGTGTGTCTGGGTATCTGCGTCAGAGGGTGGGGCCTAAGGTTTGAAATCTCCCGGGTTTGCGCGTGCACGTGAATAACTTGGTTTCGTTCGTACGTCATGGCGAAACACCTAATGAATCGGTATCAAGGCGACTCGTTTGAAGCACTATGAGTCGACTCTTTTATAGATGAATCAACCGTTTTAAACACTGTATTCTTACAGATTTAAGCCTTAGCTGGATACTTCACTTCACTTAGGGCTGTGTTACACACTACATGGAGGGGAATTTTCAAAAACCCATAATATGGGCTCTTTAAAGACTGTTGAAATAAAAAAAAAAAAAATCTACTATTTGTTTTACTTGTATTCTTTTCAGGAGCCATGTGCATCCACTGACAGGTAAAATCTGCTGCTTACATTTTGTACAGTAATTCCAAAGCTTGTTAAATGTGTATAAAAAAATCTAATATATCAACATCATCAAATAAAAAAAATAAAGCAAATGAGAAATAAATGACATAAAGGAATCAAAACATCTATGGAATAAAAATCTCTAAAAAGTATAATAATTACAAGAATAAAAAGTGTAACTTATCTAAATAAGGCAAATGAGTTAATCATTTCTAATGGTGTACAAATATTTTGCAGCCAGCTTAGATGTAAGTTAGTCCTCTCTGTGTAAATAGAAAAGTTTATCTGAGTCGTTTAGATCGTTTTATAATGGTTCTCTCTGTCTTGCGGCTGTGCACTCGCTGTCAACTGGAAAGCAAAACGAAAGTAAATCAGGTGACAGTTTAAAAAGCGAAACCAAAGGCTGAATCCTGGATATTTTAGGGGATTTAGAAACCTTGGACGGATGCATTTTTAAGTCCCAAAAAGGCGCGTCTCTGTGGGTCTCGGCAGAGCATGTGAGATTGCCTGTGGGAGTGTTGACAATCCTTGTGCACACACAACGAGAAGTAGGAAACGTGTAGGACGAGAGAAGATTTCCCACTAGTTAATCGGTCATGGATGTTTAGCTATACAAAAAAAGTGTAAATGGATGATAATAATAAAAAAGTAACCAAATATACTTGAGCGGCAGGTAACATAAGTGGCAGCCCACCCGAGTAAAGTTACTGAATACTTATTCTACAGTAAAATGCAGTTTATATTATAGTTAAATACTGTGTAATATACAAAAATCTGTAACAGTGCACTCATGGCTTGTCTAATTTAGATTTATTTTTGTTCATTGACACTGTGGAATTTGTTATGTAGTATTGTTCATCTGAGGCTATATACCTGCCAAAGACTAGATTTACAAAATAATTTTTATTTAAATCATAATTTTATATTTTTATTATAAATAAAATATCACTTGACCCCATATATTTAAACTATAGAGTGTACATGATTCACATTGCTTGTTTAGGGCTTGTTTTTAGCTACGTTATTCAGTATTACTGCTACACATCACAGCAAACTCAAGTTACAGCTGTATTTCTGTTTTTCTCTGTGGTTGAACACTCAACTCTCACCACAATCTACAGCCATCCATAATAGATGAGCTTTAAAATGTGTGGTTTTCTATGGGGGCTCAGCACCATTTTAATGAGCTCTAGTTCCAGGCAATGTGAAATCTAAAATATTTCAGGTGAGCGTTACTATCTTATTCATTTGCCTTCGAGCAAGTGTTTAGTTTTCTTGGAATTGTTGACAGAGGGAATGTTCTTGCTGTCTCGATTTGCTGCCTGACGTTTTTTAGATTGTGCTGAAGGGTTGCATTATTAACCTCCCCATTAAATCCAGTCTCCAGTTAGCAAGTGTGCATTTAAGAGTTATGTACACGAAGGGCTTTATTAAAGAGAAAGTGAGGTCGTTGACATTTATTAAAACTGTATTGAACATCTGTGCATCTGAGTGGTCTCTGCTAAGCTTGAGCCTACTGTATGAAACACAACCACATGAACCCTTCAGAGAGTTTGCAACTAAACTACATATCTCAAAACGCTGGATCTGAATTGGTTTCCAATCTCACAGATACCAATTAGTGGTGTTCTCAAGAAAGAAATGCCTTTCTTTAGCAAAATTGCTGTCATTAGACAAACGCTACTTGACAGGTAGACTGCTAACCTGTGATTTTCACCAGAGGAGGTCAAAGAAGAGGAAGAACTACAGAGGCAAAAATTACTTTAATTACAAACCAAAAACAGTTTCCTTTGTTGTAGTTTAATTTTCTTCTCTTGACTAGGCGGTTAGTTGATTTCCAAGCCAATCTGACTGTTGCATTTAAGCTGGTCAGGAGTGTGCATTCAATACAGTGGTGTAATTTAATTCTTACTGCATGAATACATCATTTATGTGTGACTAATAGTGGTAGAAATAGTACTGAAGAATCCTACACAAGTAACAGTAACACTGTTTGCCAAAAACATGTAGTGCGAGTAAAAGTATTTGTTGTAAATATTGGTAACGGTTTCTTTTACTACCCGCAAAGTACCACGTAAGTACAGGGAAATTACCGTGTACTTTTCTGTACGTATTGTATATGTATAATGAACGTATGTGTAGATATAAGGAAACAAACCGTAATACTTGGGTGATAGGGGGGTAACAACCAGATATTCAACAAAAAACTACCGCGTTAGTACAGTGAAATAACAGTGCACTTTTCTGTACGTATAGTGTAAGTATAAGTAACGTTTGCGTAGGTATAAGGGAAAAAACTAATGCTTGGGTAATAAAGGGGGTAACAACCAGATATTCAGCATGAAAAGTACTGCGTAAGAACAGTGCAATAACGTTGTACTTTTCTTTAAATTGCAAAGGAACAAACCATAATGTATGTGAAATAGGGGGGTAACAATTTATCACGCAAAGAACTGCGTTAGTATATTTAGTTTACGATGTACATTTCTTCAAGTATTGTATACATATGAAGAATTATGCAAGGGTGTTGACAACCTAATGCAAACTGCAAATGTACATGCACCTGCGTAAGTACATTAGTACTCTTATTCAGTGCTTGGGTTTTATATGGGGTGTTTAATGAAAAAAAAGGTTTACAACCTGTGAAATTATGAACCCTTATTGTATACTGTATGTATTTTAAATCTGCATTTAATATAAAATATATTTCCATACACTTCTTACCTTATGAATGGTCACTCGTCGTCGTCGATCTCACCACAGGCATCAATGTCTCCATAACTTACTATCACAAATAACTTTGCATGATATAGGCCTACCGTCAGGGTTCAATGCAGATTAAAATAGGCTCGCATCTTTACTGCTGTTTGCAGAGGGGGGTTAACTGTTGCATTTCAGTGAATGTAAAGCTGATGCTTTATTAAAAAAAAAATGTAGTAATTTGGTCTTCAATCAACAAAAAATGCTGCTGTAGTTTTCTCTGTTCTTAGTGTTCAAGTATACACTAGTGTGTTGAAGATCAGCTTCTTCCCTCCTTGTTCCCTGTAGTTAAAGGGTAAATAGAATATTTGTTCCCCCCTTGTTTCCTGTAGTTAAAGGGTAAATACCACATTTGAGGCTTGTAAATTAAAGTGAAGCACTGTTCCTCCCTTGTCCCCCCCCCTTGTTCCCTGTAGTTAAAGGGTAAATACCACATTTGAGGGTTGTGAAATAAAGTGAAGCACCGTTCCTCTCTTGTGCCCCCCTTGTTCCCTGTAGTTAAAGGGTAAGTACCACATTTGAGGGTTGTAAATTAAAGTGAAGCATTGTTCCTCCCTTGTGCCCCCTTGTTCCCTGTAGTTAAAGGGTAAGTACCACATTTGCTGGTTGTAAAATAAAGTGAAGAATTGTTCCCCCCGGTTCCTTGTAGTTAAAGGGTAAATACCACATTGGTTCCCACCTTGTTCCCTTTAGTTTACAATATAAAATCTTTAAGGCAGTAAAATAAATATACAAACTGTCAGGGTTGGTGAGGGGAAATGTGGAAAAAGGAGCGAGGACTCAAGTGCAGGAAAATGGGGAATTTATTAAATAATAAACATAAAATAAAATGCTATATATTCTGAATTATGTAGCTCCATTGAAAATTAAGAAAAAGAAAGTTAATCCCCAGCCTTGGGTGAACAGCAATATTAGGGCCCTTAGGCAGGAGTGTAGAAGAGCTGAGCGCAAATAGCTTAAAGACAAACTACAAGTTTCATATGAATCATTGAGAGATTGCTTGACAACATTTCACAGGACAGTCAAAGCAGTTAGATCAAATTATTTATCTGACATAATTTCAAAGAACTGTCATAATTCAAAAGTGCTGTTTTACACTATTTACACCATATTTCAGCCTATTGTTTATTTAGCCTGTTGCCTATTTCTTCATCTGTTGACACCTGTAAAAAAATTCTGCATTTTTTTGCTGATAAGATTGTTGGAATTCTTTCACAGATTTCACCTGTAGTCAGTGTTTCTACAATTTCTGTTGCCCCCTTAAAAAATCTAGCCAGCTTTATTCCTGTGTCTCTGTCACAACTTAATGACATTGTTGCACATATGAAGCCTTCTGGTTCGTCCTGTGATGTCATTCCTGCCACCTTATTTAAGGAGGTGATGCACTCAATTGGTCCAAGTGTGCTTTCAATTGTAAATAGTAGTCTCTCTATTGGTATCGTTCCTAGTAGTTTTAAACATGCTGTTATTCAGCTCCTGCTAAAGAAAGCGAATCTTGATGCCTCAGACATGAAGAATTTTCGCCCTATTTCTAAATGGTCTTTTATCTCTGTGTCTGTACAACTAAATGAGTTTCTGGGTAATAATAATATTTTTGATAAGTTTCAGTCTGGTTTTAGAGCTCGTCATAGCACAGAGTCCGCTCTATTGAGGGTTTCAAATCATATCTTGTTAGAGGTTGATTCTGGTAGCCCTGTTGTTCTTGTACTGTTGGATCTCACTGCTGCTTTTGATACAGTGGATCATGACATTCTCACTGATCGGCTTAGAAAACACACTGGTATCCAGGGTTTGGCCTTAGATTGGTTCTCTTCTTATCTGAAGAATAGAACTATATCAGTCAGTTTGAGCAACTCCTCTTCATCTGTCATGCAATTAACGTGTGGGGTACCGCAAGGCTCAATACTGGGTCCTGTTTTGTTCTACCTTTACTTCCGTTAGGAAAAATGTTTGAAAAGCATGGCATGAATTTTCATCTATATGCTGATGACTCTCAAATCTACTTCCCTATAAAATCTAGTGATAAATCCTCCCTTCAGGCTTTGCTAAATTGTTTGGCTGATGTGAAGTGTTGGTTGGCAAATAATTTTCTCCAACTGAATGAAGATAAGTGCGAAATTATTGTTTTTGGCCAAAAAGTTTCAGATTCTAATGGCAATCTGTCTTTGCTTCCTGGGAAAATACATTCCTCTGTAAAGAGTCTTGGTGTCATCTTTGACTCTGAGCTAAAATTTGATCGGCAAATTAATGCGATTGTCAAAAATAGTTTTTTCTATTTTAGATATATTGCCAAGCTGAAGTCTATCCTCTCTTTCAGTGATTTGGAGAAAGTTGTTCATGCTTTTATTTCTTCTCGTCTGGACTATTGCAACGCATTGTATCTGGGCGTGAGTCAGGCCTCTCACTAGCGACTGCAGCTAGTCCAGAATGCAGCTGCCAGGCTTTTAACTGGCAAAAAAAAAAAACAAGAAAACATTACACCTGTACTTGTTTCCCTACACTGGCTGCCAATCCAGTTTAGAATTCAGTACAAAGTTCTGTTGTATGTTTTTACAGGCCTGGCCCCTGAGTATATTTCTGAGCTAATTATTATGCACCAACCAGTGAGATCTCTTCGCTCTATGGATCGTCTCTATTTGCAAGTTCCTAGATCAAGTTTAAAATGTCGAGGTGATAGAGCTTTCTCGGTAGCAGCTTCAAGACTCTGGAACGATCTACCACTCTCTGTAAGAACAGCTCAAACTTTTGAGTCTTTTCAAAGGTCACTGAAAACACACTTATTTTCTTTAGTTTTTAATCATGTGATGTGAGTTTATGTATTTTGGTTTTATTTATATTTTACATTAAATCCAATGTGCTTTCTGAAAGTGCTATAGAAATAATGTGAGTTGAGTTGAGTTGTATTTGTATTGCTTAAAGTGATATATTAACCAAACTCCTTCTCTATGTACACCTTGCATACTAATGAAACTTTGTTGCAGAAGTAGATGAAGCTGATGGAAATGCAAAGGCCTGAATGTCTCCAATTAACTTTAGATCTGCAGCTAAACATCCTGTGAGCAGAGATGGCTGAAACTAAACACAGAATATGTGCAGTAGAAAAGTCGTATGTTTTTAATGTTGTGCAGAGAATTTGTAAAAGAAGAGGAAGCATGTCTGGGTGTGGTCAAAGGAGGCCTGGATAATGATTGACAAGTGATAAATTCCCGCTCCAGACCTTGTTATTGAACATGCATGGAATTAATTATATATTTGAACATTCTAGCTAAGCCTTTAAACAGCACTTTAAGTTGATTATCTAGAAAAATAGTATATAATGGAAAAGACCAAAAGAAATTATTAGTAATTAGTTATTAAAACTATTATGTTTAGAAATGTGTTGAGAAAATCTTCACATTTAGCATGCGTGCTCAGAGAGGTGGCATAAAGAAACCGGGAGCGCTAGCATTTACAGCAAGGGATTGACATCCGATGCAGTACAGAGTTTGTTTGTTTAGAAAAAAGTTATATTGATTACATATTATATATATTATTTACATAATGCTTTCTGCAAATTATAACAGTTCGTCACCCAGTGATAAGCACATATTCAGCACAATTAACGTTAAAGTGAGCGGCGTTAGTCTGACAGGTCCATTTGCGATAGCACCCTCCTAATGGATATTGATAAGACGAAATGACCAAGCATCCAGCCCGAAATATACAATCTCATTGAAGCTCCAAGTGATTTTACAAGAGCGAAGTTAAAGGTCTACAAGTCTTTGGATGCCGACAATGTTGTTCTGTGTGCTCATGCGCAAGAAATAACGTTCCATGATGACCAGATTCAACACTATGTAGAGCTAAAAACCGAGGTTCTGCTTAGCCAAAGACAAATAAAGAAGACAGAGTTAACGTTATACAAGGCCTGTGTAATCAATCACCAACACGCAAAACGACTGCATTCTGACAGCAAACTACACCTGTATGACAGGGTATATGAACCTACACATAGGTAAAGTTGTTTATTTGCACATTCTGACTTTTTCCTCAATAATATAATTTCATAAATATTCAAAGTATCATGGTAAACAATATAGGGTGTCACTGAATGACCGTGTGAATATAAAACAGTTTTATAAAAAAGTTTATCTTCATAACTTACACTTTCACGTTTCATTCTAAGCATTCACATGTGCAACATGTGTCCACAGTTTAATTCACCATATGTAACTGTTTTTGATGAAATCATTGCTGCAATCAAAAATGAGTAATGTGTGTGATTCAACATAGCGTGAACTTACCTAATATAACATGAGAACTGCCTTCCTAATTAGGTTGTCACTTCATTCAGCTCTCTTTTAGCCAAATATGTCTGCAGTCTGCATTAAAGCAGTGTGGTGTATGGTAAAAGTTAAGTTTTCTAGTTTTGGATTTCTAAATTTGTCATCCTACCGCACAACACGACATCTTTACTATTGCAGCCTGTCTTTTTTTTTGCAACCGGGGACCCGTGTGACGTCATGTGTGACATAGGTTGGTAATTGGTCTATATTTTCATAATGGAAAAACTGAAAGATGTGCAAGTCTCAGATATGGAAAAGATGAAAAGTGGGTCAACATTAAAATCAGTAAAAAGTGTGAAATATTGTGCTAACCTACACCGTATACTGAAAAGATTCTGCCTGGTGGTTGGGTGGCAGCTGTTTTAAGGAAATGCAATGCTTATAATATTCTGATTTACACACTCTTTTAGTCCTGTCTCTCCCCAGAGTCAAAGCCAGCAATTCACTGCAGCCCTGTCCTCCTCCAGGGCTTCGGCACCTCGGTGAGGCAATGAGTGAGAAGCAAAGCATAGAGAAGCTGAGAGCACTTGCCACTCTCCCTAACAGGATTATCCCCTCAGAGACGGTGCTGTCTACACTCACAAGCGGATCACATTCTTAATAAATGTGTTACCTCACACTCTGAGTAGACACAGGTAATGTAGATGTGGCATTGGAGTTTTTTTTTGTGCCATGGAAAAACGTGGAAGCTTCAATCTGTTTCACTCTCTTTGAGCAGCATAGCATTATGGGTAGGCCAGTAGCTGCAATCCCACATAATCAATATTTCATTGACTTACGTCTAGTCGGATAAGTTAAGTCAAATGCTGTGTGACCGGCTCAAACTTCAGGGAACTTGTCTGGGTTTTCAGGAGCTGGTTGTTGTTGTGCTAGCTAGCACTCATGGTCCCTCAGTACTGTAGCTGTGAGCTAAACTCTGTTTTTGTGCTTGTCATTTAGTCTTTCAGGGAGCATCTGACTCCCAAAGCTAAGCACAAACAGACTGTTTGCCTAGATACAGCAATTTCGTCATAGTGTCATCAGCAGCCATTTTGGTGCACAGAAAGAGTTCTTTGTTTATGTGTTTGTGAGTACATTTTCCTGTTATAGGTATTCAGTATTTAGTAACTGTCAGAAAATAATTTTTCCAGGAATAACAGCACAGAAAACATCAAAACTTATAAATAAAAACACTTAAAAGCCGTATTCTAGATGTCACATCATGGTTATATTGCATTGGTGGTTATTAACTGCATTACTTATCATAGGTTTTCATCTGACTTTCACTCATCCTTGAGTAGTATTTGTCCCCTTGTGTCCTTTTCATGAAATATTGCAGCTCCAGATGGCATATCACATAATTCTACAATTCTCTTTTCATAAGGCAGGAAGAGATGATCGCTACCTGCCTGCTTAGGAGAAACATCAGACGAAATGTAAGCCAAGCAGATGCTTTAATTTGTATTGTCAGCATGTACTGTTCATTTGAGGTTTTACACACTGCTGAGAATTTGAAACTTCCAATATTATTTTTAAAAAATGCTGGCTTGAAAATGACAAGAACTGTTTGGAGGACACAGATACAGTAAATGCAATATGTTCTAATGAACTACATTTACTTCCTAAAAGGTTTTCTAAAAGGTGACTTAAACAAATAAAGCAAAATCAAGCAAGCCTCTTAATTAATCCATCTTTTGGTCCTCATTTTGATCATATTTATTTAGTGTTAACTAGAAGTTACGGTGGAATTAGAATATAGGTCAAATTATTTATATTGTTTGCACATATCTTTTTAAGAACAACTGATGAAAATGTACCAAAATTAAATGGGAAAAAGACTCCCCAGTATTTTCTTAATAACTTTCAATCATTTCATTTTCTTTTGGCTTTGTCTCTTTATTAATCTGAAGCAGCATATGTTTTACACAGCGGATACCCTTCCAGCTGCAACCCATCACTGGGAAACATCCATACACCCTAGGGGCCTCATGTACGTATACAAGACTTACATTGAATTAATACTAAAACATTGCGTACAGACAAAACTGTAAATGTGCGTATGCAGTAAAAAAATGTGCAAGTATGAAACACTGCGTATGCGGAATCCCATGCATATTGTCTTTGGTCATCTGAAATGACAAAACTGAACAACCGCAGAAACCCTCCTTGGCTCCTCCCTCTAATAAATATGGTAATGACTCCACTCTGGCAAGGCCAAATAAAAAAGCAATGGCAAAAGCAAGCTAAAAAAAACTTCACAGAATGTGAGTTTGAGGTGAGGTAGAACAAAGAAAAACTATGTTATTTGCAAGTTTGTCCTCCGGGAATATTAACAAAAGAAAAAAATAGAGTGGGAGAGTTTAGCTGATGTGGTTAATGCAGTGGGGTCTGAACATCGCACTGTGAGTGAATAGTAAAAAAAAAATCTTAGTGTAAAGGTGCAGGTTAAGAGGAGAACAGCGGCACACTAAAAGTGTGGACCAAAGAGGTGGAGGAATAAGGGATGCTAAACTAGCACCCTTTGAGGAGAGAGTTGCCTCAATTGTGGACGACACTTTACTGTCTGGAGTAGTTTCTGTGTCTGTGGGAGACAAAGATTTATTAGAGGAACACTTTGTTAGGGCAGATATAGCAGAACTCCACCACTCTCAAGACCAGTGGCTTGACAATCGACCATTCACAATGTCCTCTAATAAAGCCAACACTGCCATTGCCATAGAATAAGGGTTATATGTTTTATATCTTCTAAATATCATAATTGGTAAATATATTTATATGATTTATCAATTAACCCATTTTATCAATTATAAATAAACAGTTTTTATGTGTTGGTGTGATACTTTGTAGTGTGCAATTTAACATTATTGCCTCTAAGAGTTGCCAATGGAAATAGAACAAGCACACAGAAATAGAAATACACATACGCCAGACATGAATTTGAGGTGGACCAACACACATTCTCACGTTAATTTCATCGTTAGTAAATCCAAACGTGAGCGTGAAACCTGGCGTACACAAAGTTTTTGAGTGTACGCAGCATTGATACATGAGGCCCCAGGCCCTGTGCCAGGATGTCATGACTGAGTGGGCATTTTAATCCCATAGTGGGGCATTAGACCTGGTGACTGATTTTGGTCCCTCTTGTTCCTTTCTTTTAGGCTATTTATTCACATTTATTATTACTTTGCATTACTGCCTAAGTTACTGACTTGAAGCATTAATATACTTTTTTACAGTAATAATAGTATGCACAGTTTTACAAATAATGATTTTATCAATGAATGTAATGCAACTATACCGTTTATTAACAAAGACAGATCATGGCTTCAGCGCCAAAGAGTGTTTTAAATCATATTTTATTCTCCTTATTTGTTTCTGTTTTATTTCAAATAATAGGACTATAAATGTTTAAAGTTTTAGGTAAAGACGTCAAACTAAGCCCACACACCTATTCATATAACCGGTAAATAAATATAGTGAAATCAGCATACCCGAGTCATCACACCTCATGTAGCCTATTACCCAACCAACATCAGTGTTAGGAAAAAGTTAAATGTTACAATCTAATGTCATTAAAAAAATAATAATTGGTTACATTTTAAGGCATTAGTGTAGCCAGAAAAATACCTAAAAGTAGTTATATATATTTTTTGAACAGAACAGTTATGATCGTGATAATTGGTTAAATTTTATGATAACTCACAACTCAATAGGCTATATAACTTTTTTCATAATTTTAAAGGTAAAAAATAAAGATTTATCTTAGGCTATCATAAGTGAGTTTTTTTTTTCGTGATATTGTTAGGTAACTAGGCCTACCCGTCATTTTATTCATTTATTAGGTCTATTTTAATAACTTGTTTTCAGGTTATTTTCATTTTGTAGGGCCATGAGCTACAAGTAAAAGAAAAATCGATATGCTGACTGTATTTAAGCTCTTAAAATAGGCCTACAATATATTTTCTGTTGTTTAATTTTGCATTAGCAAATCGAAGTATCGCATAAACTACATATTTTTAAAAGATTATCATTCAGCCTACCTGCAGTACATGTGAGAGGTGCAAATCAACTCACTCACACACTATACCTATTTCATTTACGACTGTAAACTTGACTTCTCAGGCCGATCATCTTTAAATGCAAAAGGCATCCTTAAGTGTCCTAACTTGACTGCTGCTGCATAATGGGATGTTTCTTTACAAAGCTGTAAAGCACAAATTATTTCTAAGGGGAAAAGAACATACACCACGAACAAGCTTACCCAATTCACCTATAGCGGATGTCTTTGTACTTGTGGGGGAAACCGGAGCACCTGAAGGAAACCCACACGAACACAGGGAGAACATGCAAACTCACAAAAACAGCAATTGACCCAGCCAGGGCTCGATCTTGCTGTGAGGCGATTGTGCTACCCACTGGGCCACCGTACTGTCCTGACGTGCAACGATGTATTGATTATAGCCGCAACTTTAAGAGAGAAAATGTCCATAGTTAAACGTTATTGGAGAATATGTATCATATGAATATTATAAATTATTATAATAATCTGCTATATGAAACCAAAAAGGTGACGTTGACCTTCAAACACTAATTTACAACCAAATACAAGACAAATACAGTAATATGAGATATGGTCACAGGTTATAATTTATGCCTGCTTGTGGATATGATTAGGTTGTAAAAGAGTAGACGATTTCATCATCAACACCCTATAAACGCCAAGCCACTTCTATTCATGTGCACATGACTCCATCTGCTGGAAGGTTCAAAATGTACCTTTTTATAATTTAAAGTAGGCCTATGTTATTAATAATCTGAAAAATGTTCTTTAAATATTATTATTAATTATTTAGCCAAAATAAGAGGGATCACACAAAATGTGTGTTTATGTAAGTACAGACCTGAATATATTTCAGATAAAATAGAAAACAATATTTGGATTAAAAACAATTCCCCTATGTCAGGGGTTTTCAAACTTTTTCAGCTGAGGGCCCCTTTGTGTAGGGCGAATTCTTTCGGGGACCCCCAAAAAATAAATATCACGCCAGCCCCTCAAATTAAAAAACTGTCCTTAATTTTTTAAAATTGTATTATTCAATACATTTATATTTTTATATATTATTCAATAAATTTATATTATTCATTATCTGGATTCATTTTTGTAAGATGTTAGTTGAGTTGACATGGTTTCAGTGCTTCAATCTATTGATCAAATCTTCATGCGCAGTGTTTATTGTGGTCTTCTTTCACTGGATTCCATCAAGCCATATTTTGTGTTCGAATCATCACGTTTACACAGTTTTTTATGCAATTTTTATGCTTTTTTTATGCACAGCTAGACTCTTCTGTATTTACCCTTATAGCTGAGACTCTAAATGTATCTAAAGATTAAAAGCTTTAAAGTTTTAAAGAGTTTTGTCATTCATCAGCCTGTTAACAGTTAACTGTACTGTTGTAACTAGCAATACTACAATAGAGGCTGTAGTGGTTCTGTGTGTTTTGTTTATTTTTATTCCTTTTTTTTTGTGCACATCATAATTTACTCAGGTCAACAATCCTGACTAACACTGATAAAAAATAATTTCCTAAATGCAATCTAGAATTGGGTATTCAAGTTCAAAGAGCCACAAATTTTACTTTGCTTCATTTTAAAAGCTTTGCTGACTTTAAAATGTTCATACCAGTGTGTTCTATTAATAATACTGAACATTACATTTAAATTACACAAATAAATATGGGGAAAAAGTGGAACATCTTGAAAAAAATGCATTTATATCCAGAGTATTAAAATTTGATCAGATATGTTGAGCTCCATTAAATACAGAGCACTAATACATTTTAATATTTAATAATTAATTAGCCCTATAACATAACACAAACAGATACATTATCATTTTTATAGGCTATAGTGGTTTTGTTCAGGGTGTATACAATTTAGTTTTTTAATCATCCAGTTATGAACCAATGTGAGTAAGAGGTCCACTGCAGAGCTCATCCAGCTGTCATTAGTGTAACAGGAGTGAAACTCTGAGCACTCGCTGACGTGATGACAGCTCCATTCATTGTTATTGCAGCACTTTTTGTTTTACAATTTTAATATGTGTGTTTGCCATGCTGCAAAGAGGACCGTCTGATATTTGTACAATGCAAAGTGTAAAGCCTGTCGCACTTTGGACGAGGTGCAATGTTGTGCCGTGTCTTTAAAATGCTATTTGTTCCCCATGAGTGAAGCCTGCGCAAAGAGGCGCGCGCTCCGCAGCACCCAGCTGATCGATTACTTAGGAACGCAAGCCATAAACAGGGTAGTGCTTTCAGCCTCCGATAATGTTCTTATTGATCATGTATTTTAACTGAAATATTGTCAGTAAATAGACCTGAGCATTCATTTAGTTGTTTAGCGTAAAAGAGGTAAGCGTAAGTGAAAGGTAAACGCCGTCAGGTGCAGCAGACAAGCGCCAAAAATCACAGGAAGCGCCCGGCCAGAAGCGCTTATTCAATAAAAGTCCCCGTGCACAGAGGCGAGCCGCTGCGCCTTTTTTCCTGTTTCACGAAAGTGTCAACTGCATTTAAATGACATAAGCATAAAGCTTATTTTTTGCAGTACTTTTGAGCTCAAATTATTATAAAAAATATATTAACCTTCAGAATGATGCGGGACACAAAATTCACCCTTATCTAAAATTTTTTGCGGCCCCCCTAGCGCAATCTGGCGGCCCCCCAGGGGGCCGAGGCCCCCAGTTTGAAAACCCCTGCCCTATGTAAATGTTATATACTTGATTATAATGATTCTTAACCCTGTTAAAACTGACACACGGACAAATAATCAGAGTGTTCACATTTTTTGGAACTGAAATGTTTATTGATCTTTTTATCAAGATCCATTTTATACCATATACATGTTTTTATTATTATAGTGATACATCAGGCCTTTTGGTAAATTTTTTGCTCAAAACTATTTTAATTTTATTAACCAAAAAAGTTTGTTTATATTACATTTTTATATTAAATTTTACACTAAACATTTTACAGTCTTTTTTATTGCACTTTGTAAGAGGTGTAATAGCAGTTTTAGTCAAATGTTCATGTACCGGACTTCGGGCTCTATTTTGACGGTCCATGCGCAAAGTGCAAAGCGCAGGGCGCAAACGCATTTAGGACGTGTCAGAATCCACTTTTGCTAATAATAGGACGGAAAAATCCATTTTGTGCCGTGGCTCATGGTCTAAAAGGGTTGAGTTTATTTTCTTAATGAGTTCTAGGTGTGTTTTGAGAATAAACCAATCAGAGTCTCATCTCCCATTCCCTTTAAGAGTCAGTTGCATCGCGCCATGGTGCATTTGCTATTTACATTAGGTAAAGTAAGTGTAAATGGAAAAACTGAGCATTTCACTAGCAAGAAAACAGTTAAACACAGAGCATCTACAGGGTGAGAATGAGAGATAAATTATTAACTTTCACTTTTGCTCTCGTGGATAGGGAAACCTTGTACGCACAGACATCAATTAGCCCAAAAACAATCAATTTCATTTGTTAAGCGCAAAGATTTGTTTCAAAACTATTTCTAAATTTAGTTCTAATTTCCAGCAAACGACTAAATGAACAATAATAAGTAAGTGTGGTCAAAAATCTGAGTTATATCCTAATACACATGCTGTGCCCTATTTGGTCTAAAACCTGACAGGTGGGCAAATCTAAGCTTGCTTTTATTAAAACAAATATAAATAGCATATAATAAATAATACTGCTAATAATAATAGCATTATACAAAAGCAAATTGTTATGAATGAACTGAAAAAAGCCTCCCAAGATGAAGAAAGCATGAAAGTAGGTTTTTTGTATTTATGTAGGCTAGATAATAATATGTTTTGTAATATTTTAATCCTTTATATTTATATCTTATATATATTCTTTTTATATCCTATATATCCTTAATATTTAAATTCTTTTTCATATGTAAAGATATTTGCGTATTGCTCTAAATCCAGTGTGTAAGCGAGGCGCACATTTAACGCGCTCTGCGCTGGACAATAGACTGGCTTTGTTCTGGTCTACTGAAAACTTTATTATAGTTTCTCAAAATACCAATGTGCCAGCAATACACCTCAACATGCCTCCCTTTTCAGATCAGAACGCCTATGGGCACAGATATAAGCGCAAATGTATTTGCTATTTAAACAGCGTGGCTCAAAACGTCAAAACAACTCTTGTGCCAAGCTGAAACTAGCAAACAACAATTGCGTCGCGCCTTGCGCCACATTGCGCTGGGAGTATGATAGGGCCCTTCGTCTCTTGCCACAAAGAATTCTGCGACACCACTGGTAGTCTCACTTAAGTCCAAATCTGTTGTCATTTAACTATAAACACTTACATACAAGATTTTGTTTCTCTTGTTTTTTTTTTAAACACAATAGACATCACATACACAGAAACTTGCATAATGTATTAATAATAATATACATAATTAAATAATATTACATATTAAAAAGTAATATTTACATATTTCTATGTATAATCTCATACATTGAAAATACAGAAATACTGATAAATTGGATCGTATAGGGGTTATAATTTTGTCACAATTACATACCTGCAGTTTATTAAAGACAGGACAGGGATAATCACTACACAGACACACTCTCAGTTCTCTATTCTGTGTGAGTTGCAAAAAGATAGAGAATTAAACCGCTGTCCCCGTTAACACTGAAGCAGATTAACAACTAAGATCAAACATGACACAAACTGGACATTATAGGACAATATTTCTTGACAATTTTAACCGCATGATGATTTCAAGACATAATCCACCGTTTTTAATTATGTTTAGGTAGCAAAGTTGATAGAAAAAGAATATATAATCTACCACAAAAAAATTGGTGCGGGTAGTCATAAATAATAATGAATATCTCATGAATAATACTTTGTACAACTACTGTTTTTACGTTACTGTACGGTTGGGTTTAGGGTTGAGGAAGGGGTAGACGTTAATGGAATAAAAGAAATAGGAAATTTACTAAATAACAAAAATAATTCTTGTTAACTTCCCGGCGCAAACGTATTCGATCTAGTAACAACCCTGTCCCACTCAAGTCCAAATCCATTCTGATGAGAGCGGAACGTAAGCTAAAGGAAGTGACATCAAAAATTAACAATTTTATTTGAAAATAATGAGAAAATAAAACTACTGTGAGAAGTGATTGTTTTTTAAGTTCTTTTGCTCTTTAGGACTCCCATATCTATTATTTTGTTTTGACAAATATACAAAAAGTACAAAAAAAGGCATGTCAAAGTGCTATAATTAATTAGTGAGGAAAATGAAATTGAGAAGAAATTTGGGGTGGGATGAGATGTAACTGTGACAACATGTGTCAAAATACACTTTTACTGCTTCATGCTATTTCAGTTGTTTTCAGAACTGCAAAATTTATTTGTTTGAAGCACGTTGATGAGGAAAAAATATCTGCAAGACTTGAACTCGCATACCCCTTAAAAGCCTGCTATAGTATTATTTGAAACCTAGCAGAGACCATTTTCGTCTCTTCCTGACGACTTCATAATGTGCCAGTTTGGTCTTCAAAACGTCCTCACCATGTTCCAGGCCCAGCTCCAGCTTGGAACTTTAGGGTGGGCAAAGTGAAATTCCAGGTGGGCCAAATATATATATATATATATATATATATATATATATATATATATATATATATATGAGCAATATCACATGAGTAGCAGTGCGATATGGCTGTATATCGGCACTGGTGGGAGGTGTGCGTTGGCACGAGGCCACAGGACTCTGTATGCCAATATCTGTATGCCAATATACAGCCATATCGCACTGCTACGAGTGTGATTTTGCGTTTATACAACAGTTTGATGGCATAATTGTGTATATAAAAACAAAATCGAATATGTAGTCTCAAAAACTCTTTTGTATGAGCAACTACTTTCTTCCGGGTTCATATCATAAGCTGACAGTTAAACAGCCGAGAAAGCATCTTTTAAACTTTAGATCTGTAGTTTCTGCTTTTTGCTGGCTATATATGGGCGGAGTAATACACAAAGCATAAAGAGGCTGTACGGGTGCTGATATTACTTAAATATATCACGGCTATCAGCCAATCAGATTCGAGAACTAGATAGAACTATTGTATGTATATATATATATATATATATATATATATATATATATATATATATATATATATATATATATATGTATATATATATAAATATAGAAATGTTTTTATCATTTCAAATGTTTTCTGTCATTTTGATAAAAGCAAACTAACTAACAGCGTCTTAACATCTCAACTCTTTTGTGAAACGGAGTTGCCATTTAATGCATAGTAAAATGGACTCATTCAAAGTAGCATCACTCTGCAAAAACTCGTTATGAATGCATGCTACACTTCCGACACAGCCGGCGTATCGGCACTCTGCTACGTAGAAAACATATGATTTGATTGAAGCCTCCTGATTGGTTCTCGGGATAATTCAGCTTTTGCTGTCAAAAGCAAGTGGTATTTAGAGACTTTTGCCAACAAACCCCCAACCCCTGCCTCCCTTCACCCCCCTCTCCAGCCGGAGTCCTTCACTCCCCTTCTCTTTTAATGACTCCAGCAGGATTCCCGTCCATCCCATGGCTCTGACCCCCGCAGGGGTCTCCCCGAGTCTCTACTTCAGCAGGAGTATTCACAGCCCATGCCAACTCTGCTCGGGTTCCCGCAGGAACCTGTTTCACCCTTTGCTCCAAGGAGCCCTCTTTACATTTCCTTTTTAATAACTATATCCAGCAGCCGGATATAGCATTTCAAGCCTTTTGGGGAGTTTCTTCGAATACACGGTTGCTGTCCCGAGCTTCATGCATTTGGGGAGCTCTCGAGAACCACCTGATCTCGTACTCCCCTCACATGCTCTATGGACCTGGCGGGAGCTCTCTCCGAGCTCAGGGTTCTCTCCCGGGACAGCATGCCAAACCTGCTTACAGTTGTCAAGCAATATCTAAGTGTGAACTCTTGAAGTGAAGTTTTTAAACTAATTTCGAGAGGAGCACGTGATATAATTGACAGCAGCTGGCCACCTATCTACACTCATTAGTTAGCCAATCAGATCTATCCTAACTCACTATAGGTAGCCTAGCTAGATATTACTCCCTTATCTTCGTTTTCCAAAGAAACCCCCCATCCACCCCCTTTCTCCTCCTCCTCTCCTTTACAAAAAAAAAAAAAGGGGAGCTCTCGAGAACCACCTGATCTCTTACTCCCCTCACATGCTCTATGGACCTGGTGGGAGCCCTGGGCTCAACTATCTCCGAGCTCAGGGTTCTCTCCCGGGACAGCATGCCAAACCTGCTTACAGTTGTCAAGCAATATCTAAGTGTGAACTCTAAAATTTAAATAAAAATAAGGTCAGTATTATTAGCCTCATCAGGAAATATTTACTGTATATTTTTGATATACACAAATCAGTTACAAAATCATTTGACTAATAATTTTAACTTTCGTAGTTAACTTATTAACTCTAAATTACACTTTAATCTTAATAAAAAACTATAAAACACTTAAAGAGACTTTGTCTGAATACAACTGTCTTGCAAAATAACTAGTAAAATGTTATGCACTGACTGTCAGCATGGGAAAGATAAAGTAGATATTAGAAATAAGTTTAAAAAACTAATGTGCTTAATGTGTTTAAAAAAAGTATTGTAAATAAATCCTGTGTTGAAGATGGAAATAAAAAATGAATGAAGGCAAAACTAAACGTGTTGAATATGACTTAGGCTACATGAGTGTGACTAAAAACTACATTTGATCAATGTCTTAACTTACATCTGTTCTTTGGTACTTGCCGACTGTTTGTTAATTCAAGACTGCATTTCCTAACGTTAAACTATGTACACTAAATTTCTGATTAATAATGGTCTCTGCATAGCCGAGGACTTCCTATATTAAAGTGTTAAAATCGCTATTGAAAACAGAAGTCTAATATCATCAACGGTTCACAACATGAACATGACTGAAGTTTAATCTTTTTATTACCTGAGTCAATTTGGGCGTCAACTTCTGTTGTTAAAAAGCGTTGCTTTGCTTTCGCTCACCGAAAACCAGGCTGAATGTGCTCTACTGCGTGCGTTGCATGCGTCTGTTCCCTAGCGACAATAACAAACGCCTGATATGCACACTTGATACACTCTATACAGTTGCACACTCTATACATATACACACTATACACGCATGATACATTCTATATACTCACGATACATTCTATTTACAAATATCCTATAAATAAATAAATCAAATCAAATCACTTTTCTTGGCACATCAGCAGCACGTGTGCTATGAGTGAAAAGCTTAGATGCTGGCTCCAGACAGTGCAGAACAGATACTGCAAATACAATGACAGTGCAAAATACAGACAGTGCAAAATACTGCAACGTACAACAACATACTCAAAACAGGACACTTTAAAATTGCCAATGTTGACAATGTTGCCAATGTTGATGCTGACGCAGTGGCGTAGCGCAAAATGCGGAGGCCCCCCTGCAGGGATCTCTGACGGGGCTCCCTGATGAAGGGGGGGGGGTACGTCATACGTCATACGTCAATTTGCATATCACTGACGTCATCACGTTCTACTGTTTCTGTTTAACAGCCTATGGTTAATAAAGGGGTATTTATAATTGCACTACACTTTCTACAAGCATGTTTATTTAACTAAATTTATTGCTGTTTGAATACAGTATATCATTATAGATGTGTAACATTAGTGAATGTGCAGTAATCTCTCACATGTAATAAACTCAGACAAGTTCAGAAACTGTCAATAAAATATCTGTGATTGTGAACAAGAAAAGAATAAACGGTCCAAATAAATTGTTAAAATAAAGTAGGAGTAGATCGGTTTTACTGTATAAGGGAATATACCTTAACACTGCCTGTGCTTTATCATTTGTCGTCGTCACGCAGAGGGGTGATCTGCTCTCGGGCTGCAGGTGGGAGAGGCTGCTGTACGAGGACTGACTGGGCCGCCTGTCAGTGCTGTGAGGCGGGGGAGGGGCCGGCGGCATCACACGCAGCTCGTTGAGAAGAGTAGGGACGGTACAGTATGGAAAAGTGACAGTCTAAAAAAATCTCCAATAACACACAAAAAAGTTGCTAGATTTGTCGTTAGGGGGGTCTGAAAAGTCGCTAAATCTAGTGACAAAGTCGCTAAGTTGGCAACATTGGCGGCAAGCAATCAGAATGAAGTAGTCCACCGCTTGAGAGGTGTTCAGAGAACACAGACGTGTGAACTTTGGTTCCGACCACAGTTGTTACCAACAGTTTATTGAAAATCGCGACGACGCGGGGCCCCCTAATCATGCGGGGCCCCCCCGCGGGGCGTGCCCTGCGGGCCTGTCCGCTACGCCACTGCGCTGATGATTCTCTTGGCTTTCCTCATGCACCGCCTGGTGTAGATGTCCTGGAGGGACGGAATCTCACCTCCTACTATGCGCGCACAATCCTATGTAGGTCTTTGCGATTTCTGCTGGTGCTATTTCGATACAAGGTGGTGATACAGCCAGACAGGACGTTCTCCACAGTGCAGGTGTAGAACAAGCGGAGGATGTGGGGGCTTATTCCAAACCTCCTGAGACGCCTGAGGAAGAAGAGGCATTGTTGTGCCTTACTCAGCACTGCGTCTGTGTGCGCAGTCCATGTCAAATCCTCAGCTATGTGGACTCCAAGAAAATTGAAAGTGCTGACTTTCTCCACTGGCGTCCCGTCGATGGTGATGGGGGTGTGTTCTCTCTTCTCTCTCATTAAATCCACCACCAGCTCCTTGGTTTTCCTGATGTTGAGTGAGAGGTGGTTTTCCTCACACCACTGCCTCAGTGTGCACCTCCTCTCTGTAGGCCATCTCATCATTATCGGTGTAATGGAAATTAATTTTTACATGAACATGTGTAGGGAAAACTTGCTTACTCCTCATCTTTAGATGTGTGAAAAGTCACTTGTGTTCACAGTGTACTTTTGTTTATACAGCCTTACATTCCCGTATGTGACCACCTGGTCCTTATCTTCCCAATTAGGCTTTACGATGAACATCTGTTAGAGGTAAGGGGCATGGGCTGTGGGGCATGTAGCAGGATGGTTTTCACACCTGACGTAGTATGTGTGGTTTAGGTTGAACTAGGATTGACCTCGTAGGCAGCTGTAGGGGATCAACCTACGTTTTAATATCGATCAGGGATTAATTAGCTCATTTCAATGAATCGGATCCTGAAGATTCGAATCATTGATTGGACTCAAATGAGTCAGATTGAATCAGATCAAAAGATTCACACTTTATCTACCATTTGTCCCGCAAATAGAAGACATCGTGTCTTACCAATCTTGTTTATATTATTTACGTGGCCAACGATCATAAGATAACACAGTATTGGGTTAACTTTTAGCAAGGTAACAAGATCTACAGCTCGAGGCAATGACTTAGAAGCACATAAACAAGAACACAGTTCTAACAAAATGAGTACAAAGATTTATTGAGCTACACTACGATAAATGAAACTAACTACGTAATAAGCAAACAACAAACAAACACACACATTCACACATACACACAGAGGCAGTTCAGAGGATGCAAAATGAGTTGACAACGTCCCAAATTGATTCTAATACTTCTTGCAAGATCTTAGAATAACACCTGAAAAACCACAAAAGCAGAGATATGGCTTATCTTTAACTGCTTAAGATCAATCTGCACAAGATCAGCAAGAGACAACATTAGTTTGTTACTTGTGCCCTTTTTGCTGAAGTCGAATCTCCCTCGCCGGCTGGCCTTGGGGGAAACACGGTGCTCCTGATTGGGTAGTTTCTCGCTTCGATGACGTCTATGGGATTCACACGCTCGTGAATGGCTGTTGTCTTGGGTTACCTAGGTGACGGACTGCTGAGAGTCGGTTTTGCGGAAGTTCGTGCAGTTTCGTGAGTCCCGAAACTTAGGAGGTTTGCGTGGAAGTTCGTGGTGACCCAATCGCGTGGCGGCGCGGTGTTCGGGCAGGCGAAAGGGGGCAGAGAGCAAAAGCATGCGCAAGCTAGCTGATGCAAAAAGCAAAGTTTCTTTGTTGCAGGGCGTTTTTAAGTGACCTGGTCTGGTTCGTCCCCATGGCACTGTCTGCCAATGAGCAGTTGGAATGAAAGGCAGGGCCACGCCCCGTACTGACGTAGGAAAGGTCATTAATTAACAGACTGCATGTAGATTTCACGTGGTAGAACTCTTGCAAGATTGAAACTATCTTACATCAAACGTTACAAGATGAATACTGTTTGTACTACTAGTTTTTCATTTACACCAACGTATTGCAAATGTCACTAGCTTTCGTTCAATACCAGACATCATACATTTCAGACACATACAGATTATTTTACTCTGTTATAAGGGTTAAAACAACACATTGATTAACTTAGTTGATTGGAATAAACAGCATATGAGGAACATTATGGCATATTATTCAAAGATACATCTGCCTTAGTTCTAACATTAAGAGATTAGCTTTTATTCATATGCATTAATGTTTCTAGAGATCTCTTTGTCTCTACGAAATTGTGCATCTAGCAGGATGTGCCCAAGGCGAGCACATGACCAGGAGTCATTTAAAAGTCTCGTGAAATGGTTTCCGCTGAAGATCCTGTAAGGGCCATTGTTTTTATTTAACTGATTTAATTAATCATTGGCTAGTTAGCCGAAGGGTACCAGAACATCTGCATAGAAGTTCTGGTCAGAGGAGCCCGAAATCAATTGGCGCTCTGTTATCCTGATGGTATAAGCCCTCAAGCTAGTTCAATGAATGAGACCATTGGAGATGCCCAAGATTTCAGATTCAACTCGTGTTGACCACTGCAATATGCCGATAAGTTCCTACACAGCACAACCTAGATAAAAGGATGAGCACACTTTACTTCATTCTCTCACTCTGCAGAAACTGTTGTTGCTGTATGACTTTGACCTTCTTTGCAAAGAATAAAACCTTAAAAGACACTTTGGGTAAGAATTTGTCTTCTTGAACACTGAGAGAGCCTCTTTAAAGAAAATTGCCACTACAATCGGTGATAAGGCCCACCACTGTATTGTCATCAGCAAATTTAATGATGATGTTGGAGCTGTGTTTGGCTGTACAGTCATGTGTGTACAGGGAGTACAGGAGTGGGCTGAGAACACAGCCCTGTTGAGCACCAGTGTTGAGGATCAGTGTGGGCGAGGGGATGTTGTTCATTCTGAGCACCTGGTGTCTGCCTGACAGGCAGTCCAGGATCCAGTTGCACAATGAGCTGTGAAGACCCAGAGCCTGGAGCTTCACCACCAGCTTGGCAGGCACTATGGTGTTGAATGCTGAGCTGTAGTCCACAAACAGCATTCTCACATATGTGTTTTTGTGAGACAGAGCAGTATGCAAGGTGAAAGTAATTGCATCATCAGTGGAGCGGTTATTCCTGTATGCAAATTGCAGAGGGTCAGTGTGAGCAGGCAGTGCAAAGCAGATGTGCTTTTTAATCAGCTTCTCAAAACACTTGCTGAAGAAGGGTGTCAGAGCAATCGGACGCCAGTCATTTAAGCATGTGGCTTTAGCTGATTTTGGTATGGGCACAATAGTAGCTGTCTTAAAGCATGTGGGAACCACAGACCGAGAGAGCGAGAGGTTAAAGATGTCCGTGAAAACCCCCGCTAGCTGGTGTGTGCATGCTTTAAGTACTCCATGAGCGACTCCATATTTCAGCTACAGAAACAGAGTGTGCTGGCGGTTTCGGCCGCGGGGGCGCGCAGTGTGCCCGCGCTGTCCTGGGCTTCAAAGCAGGCATAGAATGAGTTAAGCTCATCCAGGAGAGATGCAGCAATGTTTACAGAGGTAGATTTGTTACTTTTAAAGTCCGTGATGTAATTAAGTCCCTGCCAAATGCTCCTTGCTTTACTGGTGTTATATTGACCCTTCACCTTGTCTCTGTATTGATGTTTTGCTGCTTTGATGGTTTTCCTGAGGTTGTAATTTACTTGTTTTTGTTCCTCAGCATTTCTGGATTTATAGGCAGAAGGTCGCTCTGATAGGGCTGTTTGAACTTCGCCATTGATCCATGGTTTTTGGTTGGGGTAGATTCGGACAGTTTTTGATGGGACCCACTCTTTTATGCATTTCCTGATGAAGCACGTGACTGTGTCTGAGTATGTTTCAATGTCGTCATCACACGCTGCCCGAAATATATTGCAGTCCATGTGATCCAAACAGTCTTGAAGTATGGAATCCAATTGTTCCGTCCAGCTCTGAAACGTCCCGAGTAGACGTTTCAGAGGCCAGAGCAGAACAGAAAAATCATCTGCTTTGCCAAACAGTGGGCAGGGGAGGGATTTGTACCCGGAACAGGGAATAGCAATGGTCCAGAATCCGGTCCCCATGCGTGTTTGCGGTGATGTGTTGATAGTATTTTGGAGCGATTTTTCTGAAATTGGCGTTGTTCAAGTCCCCTGTAACAATAAACGCTGCCTTCGGGTGTGCGGTTTCCTGCTCACTTACGCTCCTGTATAGTTCCCTGAACACCTGCTCTGTGTTGGCTTGAAGTTGGATGTAGACAGCCATAATGATAACAGCTGTGAACTCCCTTGGTAACCAGTATGGCCGACACCGAAGCATAAGGTATTCCAGATCAGGAGAACAAAATGATCCAACTGGGTGTCTGTTTCTCTCATCACACCATGAGTTGTTAATAAAGAAACACACGCCTCCTCCTTTGCTTTTCCCTGTGAGTTGTTTTGTTCTTACCGTGCAGTGCACTGAGAACCCCGAAAGTTCAACAGCTGTGTCTGGTACCTCCGTAGATAGCCAGGTTTCTGTGAGGCAGATAATGCAGCAGTTTCTTGTTTCCCATTGGAAGGAAATGCGCGCCCGTATCTCGCAAAGTTTGTTGTCCAGTGACTGAACGTTACCCAGCAGAATGGTGGGGAGTGGAGATCGAAATCCACGGTGTCTCAGTCTAACGAGGATGCCGGCTCTCTTTCTTCTTTTTCCGGCTGCGTTTCCTTCGTCGCTTCGGTTGTGTGACCCAGACAAAGGGCTCTGTTGCTGTGTTTGTAAACAGAGCGTCGTAAAGAACTTAAAGTCCGGTCTTCGATGTGCAATGAGAGTGCTAATTTCCGAAGTGTGTGTCTGTCGTAGGTAGTAAGAGTGTGTACATCCAGCACGAAAAACGTCAAAAATACAAGTAAAACAGAACAAAGATTGCTGGAAGCTCGAAACGCAGCGGCCATGCTGAGATGGTCCCACTTTCTCTCTTGACAGTTTCATGAATGGACTGAGTGCAAAGACTTTGTGAATGAATCGGACCAGATACGCTCAAGTATTCCAATCATGTTAAGATTCCGGACATGTTATTTTTCATGGATTGAGTAAAGGCCCATGATAAACATTACATTCACACAGTTCCTTCTAAGTGGCAACATCGTTTTTCAAGTTTGATGTTGACAGTTGATATATTTACATTTTATTAATAATTATAAAAAAATTAAAAGAGTATTACCCAGCTAGTGAAACACATCTAACACATCAAGCATTAAAGCTCTTTTGTAACAAGCAAAAAATGACTTACACAAGTGTCATAGAGAAGTTTATAATGGCAAGTCAGTGAGATGTAAAACGGCAAAAGAAACACTTTCCTGCTTGACAGCTTTGAACAGGAGGAGAACATTTTTGGCAGTTGAGTAACCTTTCATACATTTACTGTGTTAGATACTGTATGGGATCAACCTATGTTTTAAGATCGATCAGGGGTTTATTAGCTCATTTCAATGAATCGGATCCTGAAGATTGAGTCAGACTGAATCAAATCAAAAGATTCACACTTTATCTACACTTTATCTACCATTTGTTCCGCAAATAGAAGACATCGTATCTTACCAATCTTGTCAATATTATTTACGTGGCCAACGATAATAACATAACACAGTATTGGGTTAACTTTTAGCAAGGTAACAAGAACACCGTTCTTACGAAATTAGTACAAAGATTTATTGAGCTACACTACGATACATGAAACTAACTACATAATAAGCAAACAACAAACAAACGCACACACACACACACACACACACACACACACACACACACACACATTTACTCACACACACACAGAGGCAGTTCAGAGGATGCAAAATGAGTTGACAGCATCCCAAATTAATTCTAATACTTCTTACAAGATCTTAGAATAACACATTAGAAACCACAAAAGCAGAAATATGGCTTATCTTTAACTGCTTAAGATCAATCTGCACAAGATCAGCAAGAGACAACATTAGTTTGTGTTACTTGCACCCTTTTTGCTGAAGTCGAATCTCCCTCGCTGGCTGGCTTTGGGGAAACACGGTGCTCCTGATTGGACGGTGAGTCGCTTTGATGACGTCTTTGGGATTCACACGCTCGTGAATGGCTGTTGTCCTGGGTTACCAAGGTGACAGACTGCTGAGAATCAGTTTGCGGAAGTTTGTGCAGTGTCGGCGGTCCCGAAACATGGAAGTTGGTGACCCAATCGCATTGCGGCGCGGTGTCCGGGCAGGCGAGAGGGGGCAGAGAGCAGAAGCATACGCAAGCTAGCTGATGCAAAAAGCAAAGTTTCTTTGTTGAAGATTGTTTTTAAGTGACCTGGTCTGGTTCGTCCCCATGGCACTGTCTGCCAATGAGCAGTTGCCATGAAGGCGGGGCCACGCCCCGTACCGACGTAGGAAAGGTCAATAATTAACAGACTGCATGTAGATTTCACGTCGAACTCTTGCAAGATAGAAACTATCTTACATCAAACGTTACAAGATGAATACTGTTTGTACTACTAGTTTTTCATTTACACCAACGTATTCCAAATGTCACTAGCTTTAGTTTAATACCAGACATCATACATTTTATACACATACAGGTTATTTTACTCTGTTATAAGGGTTAAAACAACACATTGATTAACCTGGTTGATTGGAATAAACAGCATATGAGGAACATTATGGCATATTATTCAAAGATACATCTGCCTTAGTTCTAACATTTTAAGAGATTGTCTTTCATCCATATGCATTAATGTTTCTAGAGATCTCTTTGTCTCTACAAAATTGTGCATCTGGCAGGATGTGCCCAAGGCGAGCACATGACCATGTAAAGGAGTCATTCAAGAGAGTCTCGTGAGGTGGTTCCCGCTGAAGATTCTGTGGAGCGCCATTGTTTTTAATTTGATTGATTTAATTAATCATTTGCTAGTTAGCTGAAGGGTACCAGAACATCTGCGGAGAAGTACTGGTCTGAGGAGCCCAAAATCAATTGGCGCTCTGTTATCCTGATGGTATAAGCCCTCAAGCTAGTTCAATGAATGAGACAATTAGAGATGCCCAAGATTTCAGATTCAACTCGTGTTGACCACTGCAATATGCCGATGAGTTCCTACAACACATTTGCTTTTAAACAAACTTCTATATCAATAAAGGGTTTAAACTCCACTCCATTATCATTTCACCTGCTCTCCAAGAGGAACTTCCAGGACCACCAGCCAAGACACGCCCCATACCCTTAGCTCTCCATCTATTTGCCACCCTGAAGGGGGATGAATGCCCATTTCCACAACCCTTGCACAGCGTGACATTGAAGTTATTGTAACATGCATTAACAAAGGCGCTTTCATTCACAGTTGTCCACGCTCTAATGAAGACACCTCGCACAAATATCAGCTGAATCAATTAATTATTTATGTTGTATATGAACCATGTTGTAAAGACTTAATTTCTGATTCTCTTTTGTTTTTCTCATTTTAGAGTTCATGACTGCTGGCTCCAGAAACTGCCCTTATTCAACCCATCACACTCTACATCCATTCTAAATGCATTCACACTCTTCCTAAAGATACATTTCCACTCTTACATCCCACACCCTTGAGGCCATATTCACACTAGGTTTTTATTTTTTGAGATGTTCTGAACATCAAAAATTCATCCCGCATTCCACCCCACCATAGCTGATCTAACTTTGCAGGATGAAGAAACTCTCTTTCTTTATTAAGCAAACAGATCCTTTACACAAGGTCATTTTATATATACATTCTGACCCCCTCAAACACACACACCCATTTCAAACCCTCTTAGCTTCTTATACCTCAAGAGAGCAATATTACATCAGGGAAGCCAAGTTGGTCCTCTCCAGCCGACCTCCACCCACATGCATTTTTAAGCCTTTTACCTTTCCCTACTTTAATTTTTCCACCAAACTCCAACTATCCCATATTACCATTCACTCTTGTTCACTACAGATCTGACCCATTTAGGGGCCACCCAAGTTTCAATTGCTGTAGCAGCAACGCTCTAAACAAGCTCATATACCCATACACCTTCAATGCCACTATCGTCACACTCCCCTGCATAAATACAGCAGTATATGCTTATGCAGGAGCACACATTGCCTCCATACTGACCCACTGCACCTCTGCAGCAGCAGAGACTCTCAGCTGAGCTACACTCCCCTATAACGCAACTGCAGCGACGCTCTAGCCGACCCCCTATTCACTCTCACCTCTACATATCATTAACGACAGGGTTTTACATTCTTACGGGAACATGCATTACTCTACAATACAGGCTACCACTAGACCTATGCAACAGCAGAGATGCCCCGCCAAGTTACATTCACCCATAGAACCACTGCAGCGGTGCTCTAGCTGAGCCCCTCATTTACTTACTCTACATATCACTACTGACAATATTTAGCACTCATAATCAGAGGTGGGTAGTAACGAGTTACATTTAATTCGCTACATTTACTTAAGTAAAATTATTGGGTAACGTGTACTTTTTGAGTACATTTAAATATGTGTACTTTTACTCTTACTTAAGTAAATTATTAGAGAAAAGTCAAAACTCTTACTTCGCTACATTTCGTGGCGTTCCTCCGTTACTGTCAAATGATAATAAAAATGATTAATATGTTTAGTTTGCCAATATCGTGAGGCGCTGCATTGGAGAGGTTGTGTCGCGAGAGGTTGCTATAGAGACGCGTCTCCCGCTTTCTGTTAGCGCGCGCCGCGTGTGTTGAATGATGGCTGACGAGGGAGACGTGCGAGTTATACTGCGGTCACGCCATGACCATTTGCGGTTCCGAGAAGGACGATCATGCTTTCTGTATAGTGATTTTATCAGACCAGGGGCCTCATGTACGAAGACTTGCGTGGAAATCTTACTAAAACATTGCGTACGCACAAAGCTGTAAATGTGCGTACGCAGAAAAAAAATCAGATGTATGAAACACTGCGTACGCCGAATCTCACGCATATTCTTTTGTACATCCGAATGAACGTGAAACTGAGCGCAACATGCACGAGCGCAAAACCCCTCCCTGCCTCCTCCCCCGTATGAATATGCTAATGACTATGCTAATGGCAAAACCCAACGAAAAAGCAATGGCAAAAGCAAGTAAAAAGAGAAACTTTGAACAGAATGTGAATTGGAGGTGCTGCTTTCGGAGGTAGACCGGAGAAAAGCGGTGTTATTTGCAAGTTTGTTCTCCGGAATTAACAACAAAAGAAAAAAAATAGAGTGGGAGAGTTTAGCTGATGCGGTTAACACAGTTGGGTCTGAACATCGCACTGAGGGCATTAAAAAAATAAATAGTCTGGTTTATAGGTGTAAAATGTTGCAGCACTTTTAACAGTCTCAGTGGCGCGCTCGTAAGACACATGTGATCATGTTTTGACACGTTCGAGCATGAACTCGACTCGAATCCAGCGTCTGATGAACTCTTTCTTCTTTTTTCCCCCGCTACATATCAGATTTTGCCAACTATTTATCACGAGAAAGACAAGTAGGATTCATCAATAAGTTCATATCAATAAGCATCATATTTTATTTGCACATTTATTGAATGGAAATGTTTCTGATTCACACATGCAAATTCATCTTCATATAGTGTCTTTATAGCAATGTGCGTGCAGTAGATCGCTCAGATTACATTGGGAAAACAGGCGACTGCTGCAAATTGTGCTTTAATGTTTAGCTGGTCAAATGTATGGTATGGAAACCTTATATACCAGCTGAACCCGTCTCATACAGCTGCCATTGCAAGGCTCAGACACTTTGTAGAGAGGAATTTAACACAACTGCCTCTAGGAGTCGCCAATGGAAATAAAACAGACACGCACAAAAATTGTGCGTACGCCTGCCAGAAAGCTGCCGTGAAGCTGCGCACATTCCCACGTTCAGTTCATTGTTAGTAAATCCAAACGTGAGCGATTCTGGGCGTGAAACCTGGAGTACTCAAAGTTTTTGTGCGTACGCAGCGTTGATACATGAGGCCCCTGGTCCCCCGGCCTCAACTTCAGTGTTTTTTCACTTTAAGGTGTCAACAACAATAGTCTGACAATGCGATGCACGCTGTACATTGAACTGACCTCACAGCATATACATGAATTCCAGCTCCAACCTGAAAGAAGTAGTGGTAAATGTCAAAATTATCCAAATTTGAATCTTATTTATGGCAACTATGCAGGCCAATAGCCAGAGGGGTTCGGGTGGTTGGAAATACTCACCCCTCATTGACAAAGATCCACAATTTGTCCCATACATGAGCTCATTTGCCTTATTTTGACTGCTATGTCATCATAAATAGTGAAATAAATACTTTGAAAAAGGCTTTAAGACCAAGCAAAATGCTTTATTAAAATTAATTTGAAAACTTATTTGACTATTTTTGTTATCCATGAATTTTCTATCAAATCAAATGTATTTTTTACAAGAGAGGCTATAAAAAATTGTGAAGCTCTTTTATTATTATTATGTTTTATTTTTTCTAACGATTTATGATCTAATACGTTTGTATTTTAAAAATAATGTATTTATTCATTTTTTTTATTCTAAATCTTTAGAAAATATTTATGTATATTAAATGTGTCATTATGATGACAACCTAACAGGCTAATCCAGCTAAAATAGTGCTTAAAATGTCAATAAAATACAGTATTTAAATCTCATACATTGCAAATGAGGTGAATAACTGCAAAAAGGTCCACATTTTGAGAAAAAGACCCCTTATAACAGGCTAGCTACGGGCCTGCTTTGAAACAACCAAGTAGCTTTTTAATGGAATAACAGATTATCCCAGTACATTTTAGTCATTCAGTTTCCCAGAGATGGGTTGCGGCTGAAAGGGCTTCCTCTGCGTGAAAACGTGCTGTATAAGTTGGTGGTTCATTCCGCTGGGGTGACCCCGAATTAATAAAGGGACTAAGCCAAAAAGAAAATGAATGAATATTAGTCATTCAGGCTGTTAATCATTAAAAATAAAACATTTAAACGTTATTTTAAACATAAAATAATAAAATGGTGTATATATATTTCAACACATTTCAAAACATGATTGTATTAATAACTCATTTCTAATAACTGAATTCAATAATCTTTGTCATGATGACAGTAAATAATATTTGACTAGTTATTTTTTAAGAAACTAGCATTTAGCTTAAAGTGACATTTAAAGGCTTAACTAGGTTTATTAGGTTAAAGTTAAAGTAATTAGACAAGTCATTAAGAATGGTTTGTTCTATATAGACAATCAAAAGAAAAAAAAATACTATTAGACATACTGTGAAAATTTCCTGAATCTGTTAAACATCATTTAGGAAATATTTTTAAAAAGTCACAGGAGTACCATTCATTTTGACTAACTATATGCATGTGTGTGTGTGTTGGACAATTGGACAATTTTGCCTACCCAATTTACCTGTACCGCATGTCTGCATATGAACATGCATATATATATATATATATATATATATATATATATATATATATATATATATATATATATATATATGTGTGTATGTGTGTGTGTGTGTGTATATGAACAAGCATATATATATATATGAACAGGCATATATATATATATATATATATATATATATATATATATGTGTGTGTGTGTGTGTGTGTGTGTGTTTATATATATATATATATATATATATATATATATATATATATATATATATATATATATAATCACACACATATATGAAATCAAAAGTAACTAACTAATTACTTGAGTAATTTTTTCATCAGGTACTTTTTTACTCTTACTCGAGTAACTTTTAAAATTCGGCAAGTACTCTTACTTGAGTAAAGATTTTGGATACTCTACCCACCTCTGCTCATAATGCTCCAATGCTGACTACCCCTGCACCTCTGCAAAAGAGTCATTCCGCCGAGCCTTATCCGCCCCTCCCCATTTATAGATGACACAAAATGCCCAGTAACACGATTCTGAATTAGAGATGCTTTATAGCAGTTCTTTGCCTCACAGGCTTTCCCCAGTCTCATTCCCAGTCCCTCTTACACAGGGTGTCTACAGGTTCTTAGAGGGTGTTGGGAGTTGATAAGTCAATATAAAGGAGTTTAGGGGCCTTAAAAGTATTAGAAAGTCTTAATTCCTTTGCAAGGTAATAAAATTGTATAATTTTATACAAGGTATCGTTGTATGCTAAAAGTTTGGCTTTATTCAAGATGTGAATATCAGGATACTAGGTAGTTACAAAATCAGTAAAATACTGCTAAAATTTGACAGCTCGCTGCTTGTTTACAGCAGTTAACAAGGCAACACCATTAATCTGCAGCTCTATTGGTGACAAACTGTTGCGGCTAGATTTTGATATACATGTTTTCCATATACGAATGTTTTAGTTTGGATTAATTTCTTACATTTAATAATTAGTAAATAATGTAAGATAAATCTTGCCAGTATTTCTGGTTGAAAAGTGGTAATAAGGTCTTTAAATGTGTATTAAAATGAGTCTTAAAAAAGGTATTAAAAGGTGTTGAATTACACTCTCTAATACCTGTATACTCTTTTTCAGAATATGAGCAACCATCACAGAAGCACAAAGGGCTTTCACAGCAACAAGTCCAGACTCTAGGTCAACTGATGTCTTTAAGACACACGTCTTAGCCAAAGGCACTTCAAAGAAGCCCAGATGACTCTCACCAGCCATCAACTCACATCCACTCAAGGGCGAGGGCATGACCCAGCCACCTTACCTTCTTCTTTTCCTTCCTTCTAGACTGAGTAAAACTCAGTTTTCTCCCCCAGTCACATAGTAAATTGGAGTTCATCCAAACCCCCCTGTCACCTCGCCACCCCAGCCGTTTCAGCAGGAGTCTTCACAGCCCCCTCCCATTTCCCGACTCCCACTGTACCCTGCCCCCCTAAAGCTCTGACTCCCTCAGGAGCATTACCCCGAGCTTCTCACTGCTCCTACTAGGCCTTAGCAACCTTCGTCTTATATATATATATATATATATATATATATATATATATATATATATATATATATATATATATATATATATATATATTGTTACGACCCTGTCTTCTCTTTCTTACCTTTCGGTGGCCTTGCCATGTGACGTCACCGTTAATTTTGAGTTAATTTATGGGTGGAGAAAGTATATATTTGAATTTTTTGTGAAGAACGGCACTTCCTCTGTTGGACCGTTATTCCACAGAGAGGTCATTTTGCCGTCTTATGTTTTGTTTTGTATTAGTTGAGAGAATTTCACCTGATTTCTTATTTATTTCAAATCCCTAGACAGTTTGTTATACTTTATTATTCCCTTTAATAAATGTTTTTTTCATTATATATCTTTTTGTGTGTCTGATCCTTTTTATGGTACGGTCGGGAGCGGGAGCGAGCTGGCCGTAACATAAATTGGGTGGCTCGTCCGGCATTCCTTTATGCGGGTGAGTAGTTTTTTTTGGATTGGCTAGTCACCTTTATATACTAGAAACTCCGGTTAGAAAGAGTGTATCCAGCTGGGTTGTGAATACAATCCTTCCATCGGTGCACTGTTTGTTGTTTTGTTTATTATTTTGCCTTTCTTATCCTAGGTGGAGATTTTAATCTCTGTCGGGGGGTACGCTTTCGGACTTTTGGTCTAAAGACCGATTGTCACTGAGCTCAGCGTTTAATGCCGCCCCGAGCCTGGTACACCTCTGAAGACTAGATAGGAATTAGTTAGTTTTCTTCTTAGATAGGAGCTGGAGTTTCTCTAAGTATAAAGGTGAATATATTCTGTTACTGACGGCGTTTGTAATTCGTGCGCTTCTCTCTTCCTCGCGTACCTACGTGTCCGACTTGTGGTAAGTCTCTGAAGTTTTTTGTGAATGGGTAGATACGTAACGTTCAGTTGTACTTCATTCCGGGAATTGTAGTTTTTGTACAGAGGGCAGTTTCCGGGTGAGTACGGGAGTGTTTGTTTGTTTATTTGTGTTGTATTCGTGAATGCTAATACAAAAATGTCTTCAGTACTCGATGATTTTTTTGCTTGTCCCTCGGAAGCTTTAATTGAGGGTTGTACAAAGGAAGAATTAATACAAATTGCCGAGCGTTTTAGCATCGATCTCACTACACATGATAAGAAAAAAAAGGACACCCTTATAACAACTTTGAAACGATCTCTGGTTGAAATGGGAGTTTTAGAGGTAAGAACTGCTGTTCTTTGTGAATCTTCAGTATTTTCTTCCTGTGATATTGATGTGGAAAGTGAGTTAAAATTCCCAGAGATGTCAATACAAGAGAAACAGCTGTATTTAGATGCAGAAAAGCTCCGTGCTGGTCGCGAGGGTCGCGCTATGAAAGAGAGAGAAACAGAACGGGAATTTGAAGCTAGGAAACTAGAGCAACAGTTGTCTGTACGAAAATTGGAACTTGAGTTAGAGAGAGAACGGGAAGAGAGAGCATTTCAGTTAAAGAAGTTGGAGCTGGAATTAGCAGCAAAACGAGCGGAAACACCGCGAGCTGACGTGCATCCGGTGCCAGAACAGTCGTCTGCATTAGTGTTTGATGTTCATCGTAACATGAGATTAGTTCCGCCATTTTCTGAAAAAGAGGTAGAGAAATATTTTGATCATTTTGAGCGTGTTGCTTTATCGCTGAAATGGCCAAAACAGTTTTGGACTTTGTTGTTGCAGTGTGTTTTCACAGGAAAAGCTCAAGATATTTATTCTGCTCTCACCCTGGAACAAAGTGGTGAGTATGAAACTGTGAAAACTGCTGTATTGCATGCATATGAACTGGTGCCTGAGGCATATCGTCAAAAATTTAGAAATTTAATTAAAACTGAAAATTGTACATTTGTTGAATTTGCAAGGGAAAAAGACAGTCTATTTGAGCGATGGTGCACTTCAATGAAAGTTGAAACTAAAGAGCAGTTAAGAGAATTGTTACTTCTAGAGGAGTTTAAACACTGTGTTCCTTCTGCTGTAGCTACTTATTTAAATGAACACAAAGTGAGTAAACTTGCAGATGCTGCCATTATGGCTGATGAATTTGTTTTAACTCATCAGGGCACATTTAGTTCAGCCAGTTTTCGAAGTGACATGAATAAGTTTAGGTCTTGTCAAGTTAAACAAAAGCCTGCTGTGTTTGGACAAAATATAAGGGCACCTGTTGTTGGTAATATTGGAAAAACCACTGTTTCAAGAGACCTCATCTGTTTCTATTGCAAAAAGTCTGGCCATAAAATTTCTGAATGCCCTGTTCTGAAAAAGAAAGAGAAATTTTCAAAACCTGTTTCTCTTGTCGCCCCATCGACTGTAGATGACACTTTCATAGAAAAAAGACCCTTTATCACTGAAGGAGCTGTGTCTTTATTAGGTTCTGAGGAAATGGTCCCTGTGCGTATCCTCCGAGACACTGGATCAGCACAGTCATTTCTTTTGGAAGGAGTGTTGCCTTTAAGTTCTGAAACTGCTACTGGAACTTGTGTATTGGTAAGAGGTTTTGAAATGGGATTTGTTGACGTGCCATTACACCGAATTCATCTTTCCTCAACCATAATCTCTGGTGATGTTGTAGTTGGTGTTCGATCTGCACTTCCAGTTCCTGGCATTACATTTATTTTAGGAAATGATTTAGCTGGGGGAAATGTTTGGGGAGAGAGTAAGGTGACTGCTTTGCCCATAGTAATATCTGCACCTAGTAAATCTGATGTTGAAAAGAGTAACATCTTCTCTAATTTGTTTCCAGCCTGTGCAGTCACCCGATCAATGGCAAAACAACTGCCTGAAAACCAAGCTACAGATGTTTCACTTGGTAACACTTTCTTTTCCACTGTTGATTCGGGTGAATTTACATGTGATCTGCCAGAGAGTCCTGAAAAAGACAAAAATATCTGCTCTTCACTATCCCCTGATCTGGAGGAAATTGCAAATTCACCCCAAAGCCTAGACTCTGATGCCACTGAGGTTTTACATACTGTTCCTTCTGATGTTGATAAGTATCCTTTAACTTCTCTGTTGCAGGTTCCCAGAGAGGAACTAATTCATGCACAGCAGCTTGATGACACATTGAAAACCGTAGTCTCCCAAGCAGGGTCTAATATGGGTGATCTTTCTTCTTATTTCTTTGAAGATTGTCTACTTTGTCGGAGAGTGGCCATGTTTGATGACAGTTTAAAGTCTAGAACCCAGATTGTAGTCCCTCTTGCTTTTAGGGAATCTGTGATGCAGTTAGCCCATCAAGGACTCGCTGGTCATACAGGCGTTCGGAAAACCTTAAATCGTATTATGCGACAGTTTTACTGGCCTGGAGTAAAACGAGATGTGGCCAGATTTATACGTTCCTTTCACACATGTCAACTTACTGGTAAGCCAAACCAAAAAGTGCCAACCGCTCCATTACAGCCTATTCCTGTGACATCTAACCCTTTTGACCATTTGATTATTGATTGTGTTGGTCCTTTACCTCGTTCCAGGGCTGGTCATCACTATCTCCTTACCATTATGTGCCAGACTACCCGTTATCCTGCGGCTTACCCACTGAGATCTATAACTACGAAGTCCATTCTGAAGGCCCTTACTGATTTTATGTCTATCTTTGGTATCCCCAAAGTGATTCAATCAGACCAAGGTTCTAACTTCATGTCCAAACAGTTCGCAAAAGCCCTCCGTCAACTTCGAGTTAAACACAATATTTCTAGTGCATATCATCCACAGAGCCAGAGAGCGCTTGAAAGATTTCATCAAACCCTGAAGTCTCTTTTAAGGTCATATTGTGTGGAGCTCGATGGTGATTGGGAAGAAGGCCTGCCATGGTTGCTATTAGCTATACGTGAGGTAACTCAAGAAAGTATTGGCTTTAGCCCAAATGAATTAGTTTTTGGACATGAAATACGAGGGCCCACTACTGTTTTGGCTGATGTGTGGCATTCATCTAAACCTCCTGACAACCTTATAGATTATGTAAGTGGTTTTCGTCGTAGACTTTATGAGATGCAAGCTGTTGCTAAAAAGAAATTGGGTAAGTCACAAAAGAAAATGCAGCAACACTTTGACAAGAAGGCCAAATTTCGGACTTTTCAGACAGGTGATCAGGTTTTAGCATTGTTGTCTCTTCCTACTAATCCATTCCAAGCAAAATTCACTGGACCTTACAGCGTAGCTAAACGTCTTTCAGACAATAATTATTTGTTGAATACTCCTGAACGTCGGAAGAAAGTTCACGTTTGTCACATTAATTTGTTGAAACCTTTTGTTGCTCCTGTTTGTTCTGCCTCTGTCAGTGTGGCACCCCTATGTGATCATTCTTGTTTAGAACATCTCTCTGTGTTCCCTTCTCTGTCTTGCAGTATGGGTGAGGACTTATCTGAGAAAAATGAGGATGGGAGTCTTCTGTCCCAAGGGAAAATAGATGGACGCCTTAACAACTCTCAGATTCTTTCTGATTTGTCTGGCCATCTGTCTTATTTGACGGAAGATGAGAGAAATGACATCATTGAATTAGTGATGTCATTTTCTTCACTTTTTTTGGATGTCCCTGGTCGCACTACTGTCATTGAACATGACATTGATGTAGGAAATTCTTGTCCTATCAAACAAAATGCTTATAGGGTCAATCCAATAAAATGAGAGCTTTTAAAAAGAGAGGTGAACTACCTACTTGCTCATAATTTGGCTGAACCAAGTTTTAGTTCCTGGAGTTCCCCTTGTGTATTGGTGAACAAACCTGATGGTTCATATCGGTTTTGCACAGATTATAGAAGATTAAATTCTTTTACCAAACCAGACTGTTTTCCCTTGCCTCGAATAGATGACTGTGTAGATCATGTTGGCTCTGCCAAATATGTAAGTAAGTTTGATCTACTAAAGGGCTATTGGCAAGTACCTTTAACTGCTCGGGCAAGAGAATTATCTGCTTTCGTTACCCCAGACTCTTTCCTTCAATACACTGTGATGCCTTTTGGGGTCCGTAATGCCCCCGCAACATTCCAACGATTGGTTAATCGTGTATTGCATGGAATGTCTGGATGCGAGGCTTATCTTGACGATGTCGTTTTGTATAGTTCTACCTGGTCTGAACATCTTGATCAAATCAAAGACCTATTTTCATGTTTGGCAGAGGCTAATTTAACAATCAATCTTGCGAAGTCCGAATTTGGAAAAGCCACAGTCACCTATTTGGGTAAAATAGTGGGAAACGGGTACGTTAAACCAATTGGAGCAAAAGTTGAAGCCATTTGTAATTTTCCAACTCCCAGTAATCGGCGTGAATTACGACGATTTCTTGGGATGATTGGTTACTACCGGAGTTTTTGTAAAAACTTTGCTAGTATCGTTTCACCTCTGACTGATTTATTGAGTGCAAAAATTGAGTACCAGTGGTCGGAGACATGTCAACAAGCCTTTGAAAATTGTAAGGCCTTGTTAGCTAGTTCCCCAGTTTTGACAGCTCCCAACTTTGAGAAGTCCTTCCGTCTCGCAGTTGATGCTAGTGGTTGTGGTGCAGGTGCGGTTCTTTTGCTAATTTTACAGCCTTTCCATCTTGAAATTAAGCATGTGCGCAGGAAAGATAATGTGATCGCGGATACACTCTCTAGAGTATAACTATTCATATTGCATGTTTCACTTTTGTTGTTCTTTTTGCACTTCTAGGGCCCAGAGGTGCTGGAAGAGGAGGAAGAGTGAGCTGTTTTATGAAAGGATGTATTTCTGTAATTGTTTGCTAATTTTTTTTTTCTCTTTTTGATTCTTTGCAGAATCTTTTTGAGGAGGGAGGTGTTACGACCCTGTCTACTCTTTCTTACCTTTCGGTGGCCTCGCCATGTGACGTCACCGTTAATTAGTTAATTTATGGGTGGAGAAAGTATATATTTGAATTTTTTGTGAAGAACGGCACTTCCTCTGTTGGACCGTTATTCCACAGAGAGGTCATTTTGCTGCAACTCTTTTGTGTTGCCGTCTTATGTTTTGTTTTGTATTAGTTGAGAGAATTTCACCTGATTTCTTATTTATTTCAAATCCCTAGACAGTTTGTTATACTTTATTATTCCCTTTAATAAATGTTTTTTTCATTATATATCTTTTTGTGTGTCTGATCCTTTTTATGGTACGGTCGGGAGCGAGCTGGCCGTAACAATATATATATATATATATATATATATATATATATATATATATATATATATATATATATACCTACACACACACATACACACACACACACATATATACATACTTGTACTTTATATACACTTACCCTGACTTATTAGCGCCCCTGTTTATTTTTTCCTTGTTTAACGACGGGAGGATTGTTTCAACATTTCTAATCATAATAGTTTTAATAACTCATTTCGAATAACTGATTTATATTATCTTTGCCATGATGACAGTAAATAATATTTTACTAGATATTTTTCAAGACACTTCCTTACAGTCTAAAGTGACATTTAAAGGCTTAATTAGGTTAATTAAGTTAACTATGCAGGTCATGGTCCTAAAGGTGGAGGGCGAGGGGGCCCTCTGGGGCCCCCACTGCAAGTCCAGGGAGAAAGGTGTGTCCCAGGGTAGCTTGCGGGGTCAGACACCCCTAGGTGGAGGTCAAGGGGGCCCTCTGGGTCCCAGAATGCAAGTCTAGGGAGAGTGGTGGGCCCATAGGTAGCTTGCTCGGGTCAGAGACCCCTAGGTGGAGGTCAAGGGGGCCCTCTGGGTCCCAGAATGCAAGTCTAGGGAGAGTGGTGGGCCCATAGGTAGCTTGCTGGGGTCAGAGACCCCTAGGTAGAGGGCAAGAGGGCCCTCTGGGTCCCAGACTGTAAGTTCAGGGAGATTGGTGGGCCCCTAGGTAGCTTGCTGGGGTAAGAGACCCATGGTGGAGGGAAGGGGCCCTCTGGGGCACAGGCTGCAAGTCCAAAGAGAGAGGTGGACCCCTGGGTAGCTTGCTGGGGTCAGAGACCCCTTAGGTGGAGGGCAAGGGGGTTCTCTGGGGCCCAGACTGCAAATACAGAGAAGGAGTTGGGCCCCTGGGTAGCTTGCTGGGGTCAGAGACCCCTTAGGTGGAGGGCAAGTTGGCCCTCTGGGGCCAAGACTGCAAGTTCAGATAGATACATTGACCCCTGTGTAGTGTGCCGGGGTCAGAGACCTCAAGATGAAGGGCAAGGGTGCCCTCTTGGGCTCAAACTGCAAGTACAGGGAGAGAAGCGGACCCCTAGGTAGCTTGTGGGGTCAGGGACCCTTAAGCTAAAGGGCAAGGGGGCCCACTGGGGCCCAGACTGCAAGTCCAGAATGAGAGGTGGGCCCCTGGGAAGCTTACTGGGTTCAGGGACCCCTAGGTGGAGGGCAAGGGGGCCCTCTGGGGCCCAGACCGCAAGTCAAGGGAAAGAAGTGATCCCCTGGGTAGCTTGCTGAGGTCAGAGACCAATAGTTAGATGGCAAGGGGGCCCTCAGGGGCCCAGACAACAAGTCCATGGAGAGAGGTTGACCCCTGGGTAGCTTGCTGGGGTCAGAGACCACTAGTTGGATGGTGAAAGGGCCCTCTGGGGCCCAGACTGCAAGTCCAGGGAGAGATGTGGACCCCTGAGTCGCTTGCTTGGGTCAGAGACTACTAGTTGGATGGCAAGGGGAACCTCTGGGGCCCAAACTGCAAGTCCAGGGAGAGAAGTGGCCCCTGGGTAGCTTGCTGGGGTCAGAGACCCCTAGGTGGAGGGCAAGTGGGCCCTCTCAGCCCAGACTGCAAGTCCAGGGAGAAAGGTGACCCCTGGGTAGCTTGCTGGGGTCAGAGACCCCTAGGTGGAAGGCAAGGGGGCCTTCTGGGTCCCAGACTGCAAGTCCAGAAAGAGTGGTGGGCCCAAGGTAGTTTGTTGGGGTCAGAGACCACTAGGTGGAAGATAAGGGGGCCCTCTTTGGCCCAGAAAACAGGTCCAGGTTGAGAGGTGGACCCCTGGGTAGCTTGCTGGGGTCAGGTTCCACTAGGTGGAGTGCAGGGGGCCCTCTGGGGCCCAGACTGCAAGTTCAGGGAGACAAGTTCGCCCCTAGGCAGCTTGCTAGGGTGATAGACCACTAGTTGGATGGCAAAGGGGCCCTCTGGGGCCCAGACAGCAAGTGGAAGGCAAGGGGGCACCCTGGGGCCTGTACTGCAAGTCCAGGGAGAGAGGTGGACCCCTGGGTAGCTTGCTGGGGTCAGAGGCCCCTAGGTGGAGGTCAAGGGGCACACTGGGACCTATACTGCAAGTCCAGGGAGAGAGGTGGACCCCTGGGTAGCTTGCTGGGGTCAGAGGTCCCTAGATGGAGGGCAAGGGGACACTCTGGGGCCTATACTGCAAATCCAGGGAGATAGGTGGACCCCTGATTAGCTTGCGGGGGTCAGAGGCCCCTAGGTGGAGGTCAAGGGGCACACTGGGGCCTATACTGCAAGTCCAGGGAGAGAGGTGGACCCCTGGGTAGCTTGCTGGGGTCAGAGGCCCCTAGATGGAGGGCAAGAGGACACTCTGGGGCCTATACTGCAAGTCCAGGGAAAGAGGGGGACCCATGGGTAGCTTGCTGGGGTCAGAGGCCCCAAAGTGGAGTGCCAGGGCGCTATCTGGGGCCTATACTGCTAGTCCAGGGAGAGAGGGGGACCCCTGGGTAGCTTGCTGTTGTAAGAGCCCCCTTGGTGGAGGGTAAGGGGGCACCCTGGGGCCTTTTTTGCAAGTCCAGGGAGAGAGGTGGACCCCTGGGTAGCTTGCTGGGGTAAGAGGAACCTAGGTGGAGGGCAAGGGGGCACCCAGAGGCCTATACTGCAAGTCCAGGGTGAGAGGTGGACCCCTGAGTAGCTCGCGGGGGTCAGAGGCCCCTAAGTGGAGGGCCTAGGGGCACTCTGGGGCCTATACTGCAAGTCCAGGGAGAGAGGGGGACCCATGGGTAGCTTGCTGGGGTCAGAGGCCCCAAGGCGTAGTGCCAGGAGGCTATCTGGGGCCTATACTGCTAGTCCAAGGAGAGAGGTGGACACCTGGGTAGCTTCCTGGGGTCAGAGGCTCCTAGGTGGAGGGCCATGGGGCACCCTGGGGCCTCTACTGCAAGTCCAGGGAGAGAGGTGGACACCTGGGTAGCTTGCTGGGGTCAAAGGCCCCTAGGTGGAGGGCCAGGGGGCAGCCTTGGGCCTCTACTGCAAGTCCATGGAGAGAGGTGGACCCCTGGGTAGCTTGTTGGGGTCAGAAGCTCCTAGGAAGAGGGCCAGGGGGCACCCTGGGGCATCTACTGCAAGTCCAGGGAGAGTTGAGAACTCCTTGGTAGCTTGCAGGGGTCAAAAGCCCCTAGGTGAAGGGCCAGGAGGTACCCTGGGGCCACTACTGCAAGTCCAGGGAGAGAGGTTTACCCCTAGGTAGCTTGCTGGGGTCAGAGACCCCTAGGTGGAGGAAAAGGGGGCACTCTGGGGCCTATACTGCAAGTCCAGGGAGAGAGGTGGACCCCTGGTTAGCTTGCTGGGGTCAGTGGCGCCTAGGTGGAGGGCCAGGGGGCACCCTGGGGCCTATATTACAAGTCCAAGGAGAGAGGTGGACCCCTGGGTAGCTTGCTGGGGTAAGAGTCTCCTGGGTGGAGGGCCAGGGGGTACTTTGGGGCCTATACTGCAAGTCCAAGGAGAGAAACGGACCCTGTGGGTAGCTTGCTTGGGTCAGAGGCCCCTAGGTGGAGGGCCAGGGTGCACCCTGGGGCCTATACAGCAAGTCTTTGGAGAGAGGTGGACCCCTGGGTAGCTTGCTGGCGTCAGGGGCCTCTAGGTGGAGGGCCAAGGGGCACCCTGGGTCCTATACTGCAAGTCCAGGGAGAGAAGAGGACCCCTGGGTAGCTTGCTGGGGTCTGAAGCCCCTAGGTGGAGGGCCAGGGTGCACTCTTCGGCCTATATTGCAAGTCCAGGGAGAGTGGTGGACCCCTAAGAAGCTTGCCATGGTCAGCGGCCCATAGGTGGAGGGCCATGGGGCATTCTGCCGACTATACTGCAAGTCCAGGGAAAGAGGTGGACCCCTGGGTAGCTTGCAGGGGTCAGAAACACCTAGGTGGAGGGCAAGGTGTACTCTGGGGCCTGTACTGCAAGTCCAGGAAGAGAGGGGGACCCCTGGGTAGATTGCTGGGGTCAGGGGCCCCTAGGTGGAGGACAAAGGGGCCTATACTGCAAGTCCAGGGAGAGAGTTGGACCCCTGGGTAGCTTTGTGGGGTCAGAGATCCCTAGGTGGAGGGCCAGGGGGCACCTTGGGGCCTATACTGCAAGTCCAGGGAGAGAGGTGTACCCCTTGGTAGCTTGCTGGGGTCAGAGACCCCTAGATGGAAGGCAAGGGGGCACCCTGGGGCCTATACTGCAAGTCCAGAGAGAGAGGTGGACCCCTGGTTAGCTTGCTGGGGTTAGAGGCCCCTAGGTGGAGGGCCAGGGGGCACCCTGGAGCCTATACTGCAAGTCAAGGGAGAGGGGTGGACCCCTGGGTAGCTTGCTGGGGTCAGAGTCCCCTAGGTGGAGGGCCAGGAGGTACCCTGGGGCCACTACTGCAAGTCCAGGGAGAAAGGTTTACCCCTGGGTAGCTTGCTGGGGTCAGAGACCCCTAGGTAGAGGTTAAGGGGGCACCCTGGAGCCTATACTGCAAGTCCAGGCAGAGAGGTGGACCCCTTGCTTGCTTGCTAGGGTCAGGGGCCCCTTGATGGAGGACAAGGGGGCACCCTGAGGGATATACTGCAAGTCCAGGGAGAGAGGTGTACCCCTTGGTAGCTTGTAGGGGTCAGAAGCCCCTAGGTGAAGGGCCAGGAGGTACCCTGGGGCCACTACTGCAAGTCCAGGGAGAGAGGTTTACCCCTGGGTAGCTTGCTGGGGTCAGAGACCCCTAGGTAGAGGTTAAGGGGGCACCCTGGGGCCTATACTGCAAGTCCAGGCAGAGAGTTGGACCCCTAGGTTGCTTGCTGGGGTCAGAGGCCCCTAGGTGGAGGAAAAGGGGGCACTCTGGGGCCTATATTGCAAGTCCAGGGAGAGAGGTGGACCCCTGGTTAGCTTGCTGGGGTCAGTGGCGCCTAGGTGGAGGGCCAGGGGGCACCCTGGGGCCTATATTGCAAGTCCAAGGAGAGGGGTGGACCCCTGGGTAGCTTGCTGGGGTAAGGGTCTCCTGGGTGGAGGGCCAGGGGGTACTTTGGGGCCTATACTGCAAGTCCAAGGAGAGAAACGGACCATGTGGGTAGCTTGCTTGGGTCAGAGGCCCCTAGCTGGAGGGCCAGGGTGCACCCTGGGGCCTATACAGCAAGTCTTTGGAGAGAGGTGGACCCCTGGGTAGCTTGCTGGCGTCAGGGGCCTCTAGGTGGAGGGCCAAGGGGCACCCTGGGTCCTATACTGCAAGTCCAGGGAGAGAAGAGGATCCCTGGGTAGCTTGCTGGGGTATGAAGCCCCTAGGTGGAGGGCCAGGGTGCACTCTTCGGCCTACATTGCAAGTCCAGGGAGAGTGGTGGAACCCTAAGAAGCTTGCCAGGGTCAGCAGCCCATAGGTGGAGGGCCATGGGGCATTCTGCCGACTATACTGCAAGTCCAGGGAAAGAGGTGGACCCCTGGGTAGCTTGCAGGGGTCAGAAACACCTAGGTGGAGGGCAAGGTGTACTCTGGGGCCTGTACTGCAAGTCCAGGAAGAGAGGGGGACCCCTGGGTAGATTGCTGGGGTCAGGGGCCCCTAGGTGGAGGACAAAGGGGCCTATACTGCAAGTCCAGGGAGAGAGTTTGACCCCTGGGTAGCTTTGTGGGGTCAGAGATCCCTAGGTGGAGGGCCAGGGGGCACCTTGGGGCCTATACTGCAAATCCAGGGAGAGAGGTGTACCCCTTGGTAGCTTGCTGGGGTCAGAGACCCCTAGATGGAAGGCAAGGGGGCACCCTGGGGCCTATACTGCAAGTCCAGAGAGAGAGGTGGACCCCTGGTTAGCTTGCTGGGGTCAGAGTCCCCTAGGTGGAGGGCCAGGGGGTACCCTTGGGCCTCTACTGCAAGTCCAGGGTGAAAGGTTTACCCTGGGTAGCTTGCTGGGGTCAGAGACCCCTAGGTAGAGGTTAAGGGGGCACCCTGGAGCCTTTACTGCAAGTCCAGGCAGAGAGGTGGACCCCTGGGTTGCTTGCTGGGGTCAGAGGCCCCTAGGTGGAGGACAAGGGGGCACCTTGGGGCCGATACTGCAAGTCCAGGGAGAGAGGTGGATCCCTTGCTTGCTTGCTAGGGTCAGGGGCCCCTTGATGGAGGACAAGGGGGCACCCTGGGGGATATACTGCAAGTCCAGGGAGAGAGGTGTACCCCTTGGTAGCTTGCTGGGGTCAGAGGCCCCAAGGTGGAGGGCCAGGGGGCACCCAGGGGCCTATCCTGCAAGTCCAGGGAGAGTGGTGGACCCCTTTGTAGCTTTCTGGGGTCAGAGGCCCCTATGTGGAGGGCCAGGGTGCACCCTGGGGCCTATCCTGCCAGTCCAGGGAGAGAGGTGGACCCCTGGGTAGCTTGCTGTGGTCAGAGGCCCCTAGGTGGAGGGCCAGGGGCACCCTGGGGCCTCTACTGCAAGTCCAAGGAAAGAGGTGGACCCCTTAGTAGCTTGCTGGGGTCAGAGGCCCCTAGGTGGAGGGCCAGCGGGCACCCTTGGGCCTCTACTGAAAGTCCAGGGAGAGAGGTGGACCCCTGGGTAGCTTGTTGGGGTCAGAAGCTCCTAGGTGGAGGGCCAGGGGGCACCCTGGGGCATCTACTGCAAGTCCAGGGAGAGTTGTGAACCCCTTGGTAGCTTGCAGGGGTCAGAAGCCCCTAGGTTTTTGGGGAGGAGGTACCCTGGGGCCTCTACTGCAAGTCCAGGGAGGGAGGTTTACCCCTGGGTAGCTAGCTGGGGTCAGAGGCACCGAGGTGGAGGGACAGGGGGCACTCTGCGGCTTATACTGCAAGTCCAGGGAGAGAGGTAGACCCCTGAGAAGCTTGCCAGGGTCAGAGGCTCCTAGGTTGAGGGCTAAGGGGTACTCTGGGGCTTTTACTGCAAGTACAGGGAGAGAACTGGACCCCTGGGTAGCTTGCAGGGGTCAGAAACACCTAGGTGGAGGGCCAGGAGGCACCCATGGGGCCTATACTGCAAGTCCAGGGAGAGAGGTGAACCCCTGGGTAGCTTGCTGTGGTCAGAGGGAAGCCCCTATGTGGAGGGCCAGGGGGCACCCTGGGGCCTCTACTGCAAGTCCAGGGAGAGAGGTGGACCCCTGGGTAGCTTGTTGTGGTCAGAAGCCCCTATGTGGAGGGCCAGGGGCACCCTGGAACCTCTACTGCAAGTTCAAGGAAAGAGGTGGACCCAATAGTAGCTTGCTGGGGTCAGAGGCCCCTAGGTGGAGGGCCAGCGGGCATCCTTGGGCCTCTACTGAAAGTCCAGGGAGAGAGGTGGACCCCTGGGTAGCTTGCTGTGTTCAGAGGCCCCTAAGTGGATGGCCAAGGGCACCCTGGGTCCTATACTGCAAGTCCAGGGAGAGAAAAGGACCCCTGGGTAGCTTGCTGGGGTCATAGGCCCTCAGGTGGAGGGCCAGGGGGCACCCTGGGGCCTCTACTGCAAGTCCCGAGAGAAATGTGGGACCCTGGGTAGCTTGCTGGGTTCAGGGACCCCTAGGGGGAAGGCAAGGGGCACCCTTGGCCCTATACTGCAAGTCCAGGGAGAGAGGTTGACCCCTGGGTAGCTTGCTGGGGTCAGAGGCCCATAGGTGGAGGGCCAGGGAGCACCCTGAGGCCTATACTGCAAGTCCAGGGAGAGAGGTGGACACCTGGGTAGCTTGCTGGGGTCAAAGGCCCCGAGGTGGAGGGCCATGGGGCAGCCTTGGGCCTCTACTGCAAGTCCATGGAGAGAGGTGGACCCCTGGGTAGCTTGTTGGGGTCAGAAGCTCCTAGGAAGAGGGCCAGGGGGCACCCTGGGGCATCTACTGCAAGTCCAGGGAGAGTTGTGAACTCCTTGGTAGCTTGCAGGGGTCAGAAGCCCCTAGGTGAAGGGCTAGGAGGTACCCTGGGGCCACTACTGCAAGTCCAGGGAGAGAGGTTTACCCCTGGGTAGCTTGCTGGGGTCAGAGACCCCTAGGTAGAGGTTAAGGGGGCACCCTGGGGCCTATACTGCAAGTCCAGGCAGAGAGGTGGACCCCTGGGTTGCTTGCTGGGGTCAGAGGCCCCTAGGTGGAGGAAAAGGGCGCACTCTGGGGCCTATACTGCAAGTCCAGGGAGAGAGGTGGACCCCTGGTTAGCTTGCTGGGGTCAGTGGCGCCTAGGTGGAGGGCCAGGGGGCACCCTGGGGCCTATATTGCAAGTCCAAGGAGAGGGGTGGACCCCTGGGTAGCTTGCTGGGGTAAGAGTCTCCTGGGTGGAGGGCCAAGGGGTACTTTGGGGCCTTTACTGCAAGTCCAAGGAGAGAAACGGAGGGCCAGGGTGCACCCTGGGGCCTATACAGCAAGTCTTTGGAGAGATGGACCCCTGGGTAGCTTGCTGGCGTCAGGGGCCTCTAGGTGGAGGGCCAAGGGGCACCCTGGGTCCTATACTGCAAGTCCAGGGAGAGAAGAGGACCCCTGGGTAGCTTGCTGGGGTCAGAGGCCCCTAGGTGGAGGGCCAGGGTGCACTCTTCGGCCTATATTGCAAGTCCAGGGAGAGAGGTGGACCCCTAAGAAGCTTGCCAGGGTCAGCGGCCCATAGGTGGAGGGCCATGGGGCACTCTGCCGACTATACTGCAAGTCAAGGGAGAGAGCTGGACCCCTGGGTAGCTTGCAGGGGTCAGAAACACCTATGTGGAGGGCAAGGTGTACTCTGGGGCCTGTACTGCAAGTCCAGCGAGAGAGGGGGACCCCTGGGTAGATTGCTGGGGTCAGAGGCCCTTAGGTGGAGGACAAAGGGGCCTATACTGCAAGACCAAGAAGAGAGGTGGACCCCTGAGTAGCTTGGTGGGGTCAGAGATCCCTGGGTGGAAGGCCAGGGGGCACCCTGCGGACTATACTGCAAGTCCAGGGAGAGAGGTGGACCCTTGGGTTGCTTGCTGGGGTCAGAGGACCCTAGGTGGAGGACAAGGGGGCACCCTGGGGCCTATACTGTGAGCCCAGGGAGAGAGGTGGTCCCCTGCGTAGCTTGCTGGGTTCAGGGACCCCTAGGGGGAAGGCAAGGGGCACCCTTGGCCCTATACTGCAAGTCCAGGGAGAGAGGTTGACCCCTGGGTAGCTTGCTGGGGTCAAAGGCCCCTAGGTGAAGGGCAAGGGGGCACCCGGGGGCCTATACTGCAAGATCAGGGAGAGAGGTGTACCCCTGTGTAGCTTGCTAGGGTCAGAGACCCCTAGTTGGAGGGCCAGGGGTACTCTGGGGCCTGTACTGCAAGTCCAGGGAGAGAGGTTGACCCCTGGGTAGCTCGCTGGGGTCAGTGGCCCCTAGGTGGAGGGCAAGGGGGCCTATACTGCAAGTCCAGGGAGAGAGGTGTACCAATTGGTAGCTTGCTGGAATCAGATACCCCTAGGTGGAGGACAAGGGGGCACCCTGGTGCTTATACTGCAAGTCCAGGGAGAGAGGTGGACCCCTGGGATGCTTGCTGGGGTCAGAAACCCCTAAGTGGAGGAGAATGGGGCACCCTGGGGCCTATACTGCATGTCCAGGGAGAGAGGTGGACCCCATGGGTAGCTTGCTGGGTTCAGAGGCCCCTAGGTGGAGGGCCAGGGTGCACCCTGGGCCCTATACTGCAAGTCTTTGGAAAGAGGTGGACCCCTGGGTAGCTTGCTGGGGTCAGAGGATCCTAAGTGGAGGGTCAGGAGGCACCTTGGGGCCTATACTGCAAGTCTTTGGAGAGAGCTGGACCCCTGGGTAGCTTGCTGGGGTCAGAGGCCACTAGGTGGAAGGCCAGGGGGCACTCTGCGGCATATAATGCAAGTGCAGGTAGAGAGGTGGACCCCTGGGTAGCTTGGTGGGGTCAGAGATCCCTGGGTGGAAGGTCAGGTGGCACCCTGGGGCCTATACTGCAAGTCCAGAGAGAGAGGTGGACCCCTGGTTTGCTTGCTGGGGTCAGAGGACCCTAGGTGAAGGACAAGGGGGCACCCTGGGGCCTATACTGCAAGTCCATGGAGAGAGGTGTACCCCTTGGTAGCTTGCTGGGGTCAGAGACCCCTAGGTGGAGGGCAAAGGGGCACCCTGGGGCCTCTACTGCAAGTCCAGCGAAAGAGGGGGACCCCTGGGTAGATTGCTGGGATCAGAGGCCCTTAGGTGGAGGACAAAGGGGCCTATACTGCAAGACCAAGAAGAGAGGTGGACCCCTGAGTAGCTTGGTGGGGTCAGAGATCCCTGGGTGGAAGGCCAGGGGGCACCCTGCAGACTATACTGCAAGTCCAGGGAGAGAGGTGGACCCTTGGGTTGCTTGCTGGGGTCAGAGGACCCTAGGTGGAGGACAAGGGGGCACCCTGGGGCCTATACTGTGAGCCCAGGGAGAGAGGTGGTCCCCTGCATAGCTTGCTGGGTTCAGGGACCCCTAGGGGGAAGGCAAGGGGCACCCTTGGCCCTATACTGCAAGTCCAGGGAGAGAGGTTGACCCCTGGGTAGCTTGCTGGGGTCAGAGGCCCATAGGTGGAGGGCCAGGGAGCACCCTGAGGCCTATACTGCAAGTCCAGGGTGAGAGGTGGACCCCTGGGTAGCTTGCTGGGGTCAAAGGCCCCTAGGTGAAGGGCAAGGGGGCACCCGGGGGCCTATACTGCAAGATCAGGGAGAGAGGTGTACCCCTGTGTAGCTTGCTAGGGTCAGAGACCCCTAGTTGGAGGGCCAGGGGTACTCTGGGGCCTGTACTGCAAGTCCAGGGAGAGAGGTTGACCCCTGGGTAGCTTGCTGGGGTCAGTGGCCCCTAGGTGGAGGGCAAGGGGGCCTATACTGCAAGTCCAGGGAGAGAGGTGTACCAATTGGTAGCTTGCTGGGATCAGAGACCCCTAGGTGGAGGACAAGGGGGCACCCTGGTGCTTATACTGCAAGTCCAGGGAGAGAGGTGGACCCCTGGGATGCTTGCTGGGGTCAGAAACCCCTAAGTGGAGGAGAATGGGGCACCCTGGGGCCTATACTGCATGTCCAGAGAGAGAGGTGGACCCCATGGGTAGCTTGCTGGGTTCAGAGGCCCCTAGGTGGAGGGCCAGGGTGCACCCTGGGCCCTATACTGCAAGTCTTTGGAAAGAGGTGGACCCCTGGGTAGCTTGCTGGGGTCAGAGGATCCTAGGTGGAGGGCCAGGAGGCACCTTGGGGCCTATACTGCAAGTCTTTGGAGAGAGGTGGACCCCTGGGTAGCTTGCTGGGGTCAGAGGCCACTAGGTGGAAGGCCAGGGGGCACTCTGCGGCATATAATGCAAGTGCAGGTAGAGAGGTGGACCCCTGGGTAGCTTGGTGGGGTCAGAGATCCCTGGGTGGAAGGCCAGGTGGCACCCTGGGGCCTATACTGCAAGTCCAGAGAGAGAGGTGGACCCCTGGTTTGCTTGCTGGGGTCAGAGGACCCTAGGTGAAGGACAAGGGGGCACCCTGGGGCCTATACTGCAAGTCCATGGAGAGAGGTGTACCCCTTGGTAGCTTGCTGGGGTCAGAGACCCCTAGGTGGAGGGCAAAGGGGCACCCTGGGGCCTCTACTGCAAGTCCAGGGAGAGAGGTGGAACCCTGGGTTGCTTGCTGGGGTCAGACGCCCCTAGGTGGAGGACAAGGGGGCACAATGGGGCCTTTACTGCAAGTTGAGGGAGAGGGGTGGACCCCTGGGTAGCTTGCTTGGGTCAGAGTCCCCTACGTGGAGGGCAAGGGGGCTCTCTGGGGCCCCAATTGCAAGTACAGAGAAGGAGGTGGGCCCTCTGGGGCCCAGGCTGCAAGTCCAGGGAGAGAGCTGGGCCCCTGGGTAGCTTGCTGGGGTCTGAGACCCATAGGTGGATGGCAAGGGGGACCTCTCGGGTCCAGACTGCTAGACCAGGGAGAGAGGTTAGGGTGCACGCTTAACGCCTAGCACTTTATGCTAAACCTCTGCACTTTCCACTGCACCGGTCAGCTTTATGGTGCTTATTGTGACTTTGTGACTCTCCTGTCACAGCAGCTGTCACTCAACTCAAACCCATCACACGAAGGACAAGAGTCGAAACGACAATGAAAGCTCCTGACCTGCTTGTTCGGGTCATAACACTCTGGATCTTCCTCGCTGCTGTATATCGCCCTGCAGAGCTCCTACTCCAGTATTCGGCAGAGGAACTACTTCAACTCCGCTCCCACTTCTCGGAGACTCCGTCAACGCTGCGCTTTCATCCTGACATCGCGGTCCGACCGCGTCGGAGATATAATCACCGTGGATCACGACGGTCCTTTAACATTGACGACTCATCCCAAATACGGTCTTTCTGGTCGTCCAACACTCGCCAGGCATCACGTTCAGTACGATCCATAGACCGTAGTGTACTCACATACCCATCAAACTCCGCTTCCAACGAAGCATGCAAAAACAATCTATCTTTTGGACTGCTTAACATTCGCCCGTTATCTAATAAAAGTCATCTGCTGCAAGACGTACTGTGTGACCATAAGTTTGATTTCCTTTGTCTTACTGAAACTTGGCAAAGACATAATGATTTCTATTATTTTAACCAAGCTGTTTTACCAGGATACAAATACATTTGTAAACCCCGCACTACTGGACAGGGAGGGGGCGTGGCGATACTCTATAAGGAGAAATGGAAAGTATCTCAAGTAACTGTTTCTGAATACCCCTCTTTTGAGTCTGTCACCAATAAAATTAATGGGGCAGTTCTGACTATTCTTGCTACTTTATACTGTCCTCCTAAAAACAATTCAAGCTTTTTAACTGAACTTTCTGAGTTTTTAACTGAGCTGTGCTCCTTGTCTCCTAATGTTGTTATGCTGGGTTATTTTAATATTCATATTGATGCTGGTAACAATATTAATACAGTCGACTTTTTATCTTGCTTGGACAGCTTTGGAATGCAGCAATTTGCTAATTTCCCTACACACACTAAAGGCCATACCCTTGATCTCATCTGTTGCTCTAGAATAATCCCTAACAAATGTACTGTTTCTGATCTTCTTATATCTGACCATTTCCTAGTGTCTTTTTGTGCTCAGTTCGCAGTTTTTAAATTGCAGTCACCCCGGACAATCACATTTAGAAACATTAAAAACATTGATTTATTAAATTTTTCAGATGTACTTAATAGTTTTGCATACAATGTGGACTCATCTTCTGCTGATGCTCTGGTGTCTATTTACAATAATGGACTATCTGAAATTGTGGACACTTTTGCACCTTTACAAACCCGGACTGTCTCCTTTTCTGTTTCTGCTCCTTGGTTTACTTCTGATCTGCATCAACTCAAAACTAAGGGTCGCATGTTGGAACGGTTGTATAAGAAGTCTGGGTTAACTGTCCACAAAGAAATGTTTACAGAACATGCTCATCAATATAAGGAAGTATTACTTAAAGCAAAATCTGACTATTATGCTAACAGAATAGAATCTAGTCAGGGTAACTCTAGATTACTCTTTTCTGTAGTTAAAAAATCATTAAGTTTTCCTGACACATCACTTTCTTGTTCAACTGAGTTGTGTAACAGCTTCCTGGCTTTTTTTTAAACAAAAATTAAGGACATTCATCATCAACTACATTCAAATAGTTCAGCCCCTGACTTCAGCCAAAATGTTTCTGAAATCATCACACATTTCTCTTTTGATACTTTCACCTTACCATCTACCGCTGAAATAGTTGGCCATATACGGAAATCTAAAACCACCAACTGCCTGCTTGATCCTCTTCCTACATGCTTAGTTAAGACCTGTCTTCCGTCATTGTCCACACTGATTACTAACATTATTCATAAATCACTGGATTCTGGATCTGTCTCATCTTTACTTAAAACTGCTGTAATCACCCCAGTACTAAAAAAACCTGGAGCTGATTCATCCAATTTGGCCAAATATACACCAATTTTCCATTTGCCATTTGTCTCAAAAATACTGGAAAAATGTGATGCGTCTCAACTCCATAAATATCTCGCTAATAACAATTTGTTTGAGCTCTTCCAGTCTGGTTTTCATCCCACAACATTGAGACTGCTCTTGTCAGGATCACTAATGATCTACTATTGGCAGCAGACTCTGGTTTACTGTCAATTCTTTTTCTCCTGGACTTGAGTGCAGCCTTTGACACGGTTTCGCACGAGGTTCTTTTGAAAAGGCTTGCCTCACTAGGGATCTCTGGCACCCCTCTTTTGTGGTTGATGTCATATCTCACAGATCGTACTCAGTTTGTTCAAATTAAAGATTTTAAGTCAAGATCGCAGATTGCCACTACTGGTGTTCCACAGCGTTCTGTACTGGGTCCACTCCTGTTTATCATATATGTAATGCCTCTTGGTCACATTTTCAGAAAATACAATATACAATTTCACTGTTATGTTGACGACACTCAACTCTACCTGTCCACCAAGCCCTCCTGTTCTTTTCCTCCTCCTGCTTTGAGCAGTTGTTTAGCTGAAATAAAAATCTGGCTTTCAGCTAACTTTTTAAAATTAAACAGCGACAAAACTGAAGCCCTTCTCATCGGCACTAAAAGTGTTTTGGATAAAGCTGATAATTTCACTATAGACATTGATAACAGTACAAATTTTCCCTCCATGCTGGTAAAGAGTTTGGGTGTCATCTTGGATAGCACACTCTTATTTGAAGGTCACATTAATAATATTACACGTACTGCATATTTCCACCTGCGTAATATCACTCGTCTCAGCCCTTCTCTCACAACTATTAACACAGCTATTCTCACGCATTAGTTACCTCTCGTCTAGACTACTGTAATGCACTACTTTCTGGACTTCCTTCCAAACTTCTCCATAAACTCCAACTGGTTCAGAACCATGCAGCTCGTGTCATCTCTAAGACCCCATCTCACAAGCACGTCACTCTACTCCTCTATCAGCTTCATTGGCTTCCAGTAAAGTATCAAATTGATTTTAAAATATTACTTCTAACTTTCAAGGCACTTCATAATCTCGCTCCTCAATATCTCACTGAACTTCTCCATCTCTATACCCCTTCTCGTACCCTTAGATCAGCCAACAACTTCACCCTGGTACCACCTCGCACTCGATTGAGCATAATGGGAGACAGATCTTTTAGGTCTATAGCTCCTCGGCTATGGAATTCACTTCCCCTAGATCTTAGGAGCAGTGATAGTCTTCACACTTTTAAATCACGTCTAAAGATCCATCTTTTTAAGCAATCTTTTACTTAACAATTTTTTATCATGTTTTTATTATGTTCTTTTATATTCGCTATTGTGTTTTAACTTGTTTGGTCAATGATTGTTTTTAGTAATGTTTAATTTGTTTAGCATGTCTGCTGATGCTTATTGTAAGGCGACCTTGGGTGTCTAGAAAGGCGCCATTTACAAATAAAATGAATTATTATTATTAGAGGTCGACCCCTGGGTAAGTTGCTGTGGTCAGAAACCCCTAGGTGGAGGGCAAGGGGTCCCTCTGCGGCCCAGACAACAAGTCCAGTGAGAGAGGTTGGCCCCTGAGTAGCTTGCTGGGCTCAGAGACCCCTAGTTGGAAGGCAAAGGGGCCCTCTGGGAACGAGACTACAAGTCCAGGGAGAGGTGGACCCCTGGGTAGCTTGCTGGGGTCTGAGACCCCTAGGTGGAGGGCAAGGGGGCACTCTGGGACCCAGACCGCAAGTTCAGGGAGATAGGTTGGCCCCTGGGTAGCTTGCTGGGGTCAGGGACACCTTAGGTGGAGGGCAGGGGGAGCCAGTGGGGCCCAGGCTGCAAGTCCAAAGAGAGAAGTGGACCCCTGGGTAGCTTGATGGGGTCAGAGACCCCTAGGTGGAGGACAAGGGGGCCCTTTGGGTCCCAGACTGCAAGTCCAGGGAGAGTGGTAGTCCCCTAGGTAGCTTGCTGGGGTCAGAGACCACTAGGTGGAGGGCAAGGGGGCCCTCTGGGGCACAGACTGCGACTCCAGGGAGAGAGGTGGACCCTCGGGGTAGCTTGCTATGGTCTGAGACCCCTAGGTGGAGGGCAAAGGGGCCCTCTGGGGTCTAGACTGCAAGTCCAGGGAGAGACGTGTACCCCTGGCTAGCTTGCTGGGGTCAGAGCCCCCTAGGTGGAGGGCAACGTGGCCCTTTGGGGCCCAGACTGCAAGACGAGGGAGAGTGGTGAGCACCTGGGTAGCTTGCTGGGGTCAGAGACCCCTAGGTGGAGGGCAAGGAGGCCCTCTGTGGCCCAGACTGCCATTCCAGGAAGAGAGGAGGGCCCCTGCGTAGCTTGCTGGGATCAGGGCCTCTTTAGTTATAGGGCAAGGGGGCCCTCTGGGGCTAAGACTGCAAGTCCAGGGAGAAAGGTAAGCCCCTGGATAGCTTGCTATGGTGTGAGACCCCAAGGTGGAGGGCAAGGGGGCCCTCTGGGGCAAAGACTGCAAGTCCAGGGAGAGACGTGTAGCCCTGGCTAGCTTGCTGGGGTCAGAGACCCCTAGGTGGAGGGCAAGGGGGCCCTCTGGGGCCAAGACTGCAAATCCAGGGGGAGAGGTGAGCACCTTGGTAGCTTGCTGGGGTCAGAGACCCCTAGGTGGAAGGGAAGGGGGCCCTCTGTTGCCCAGACTGCCAGTCCAGGGAGAGAGGTGAGCCCCTGGGTAGCTTGCTGGGGTCAGGAACCCTTTAGTTATAGGGCAAGGGGGCCCTCTGGGGCCCAGACTGCAAGTCCAGGGTGAAAGGTAAGCTCCTGGGTAGCTTGCTGGGGTCAGAGACCTCTAGGTTGAGGGCAAGGGGGCCCTCTGGGGCCCGAACTGTAAGTCCAGGGAGAGAGGTGGGTCCCTGGGTAGCTTGCTGGGGTCAGAGACCCCTAGGTGGAGGACAAGTGGGCCCTCTGGGTCCCAGACTGCAAGTCCAGGGAGAGTGGTGGGGCCCTAGGTAGCTTTCTGGGATCAGAGACCCTAGGTGGAGGGCAGACCACAAGACCAGGGAGACAGGTGCGCCCCTGGTTAGCTTTCTGGGGTCAGGGACACCTTGGGTAGAGGGCAGGGGGGGCCCAGTGGGGCCCAATCTGCATGTCCAAAGAGAGAGGTGGACCCCTGGGTAGCTTGCTGGTTTCAGAGACCCCTCAGTGGAGGGCAAGGGGGCTCACTGGGGCCCAGACTGCGAGTACAGAGAAGGAGGTGGGCCCCTGGATAGCTTGCTGGGGTAAGGGACCCCTAGAGGGAGGTCTAGGGGGCACTCTGGGGCTCAGACTGCAAGTCCAGTGAGAGAGGTGGACCACTGGGTAGCTTGCTGGGGTCTGAGACCCCTAGGAGGGGTTTCTTTTGCTAAAATAAATTCTTATCAAATTTGACTGCAAACGTTTTTTTGCATTAGGCTAAAGCTGCTTATTTCTTCAAAGAGCAGCTCTTAAAGGAGGAAGTCTTATTTGTTTTATTTCGGCTAGAATAAAAGCAGTTTTAATTTTTTAAAAACCAATTTTGGGACAAAATTATTAGCCCCTTTAAGCAATTTTTTTTCTCGATAGTCTACAGAACAAACCATCTATATACAATAACTTGCCTAATTACCCTAACCTGCCTAGTTGACTTTATTAACCTAGTTAAGCCTTTGAATGTCACTTCAAGCTGTATTGAAGTGTCTTGAAAAATATCAAGTAAAATATTATCTACTGTCATCCTGACAAAGATAAAATAAATCAGTTATTAGAAATAGGTTTCTAAAACTATTATGTTTAGAAATGTGCTGAAGCAATCTTCCCTCCATTAAACAGAAATTGGGGAAAAAAATAAACAGAGGAGCTAATAAGTCAGGGGGGCTAATAATTCTGACTTCAACTGTATATATATATATATATATATATATATATATATATATATATATAAACAAATTTGAAATTGGTGAAACAAATTTATTCTTCTAAAAAAAGAAAAAAATATCATCAGAAAGGCAGTTCAAAACTCAAAAAAGCTGAACTCAGAAATCGGCGCAGTTCCGGGCGCTACCACCAAATGGCAGGAGAACGCTCCCAAGACTTGACTGGGCAACAGAAGGAGAGATGAAAAGGATCAGGTGAGTTCCGGATATTACCGCCAAGGGGCGATAGAGAGATACCAAACGCTCGGCTAACACAGGAGAAGAAGAGCCTTACGGGTACTGCTGGGCGTTCTCCCTTGGTGGAGATTCAGTAGCGAGATCTAGACAGCCAGACCAAACCACAGCGAGCCGGATGACGGGACAAAGTATCAAAACAAAGGAGGGAGAGAAAAAACGAAACCAAAACAAGCTGGAGCTTGGAGTCTGGGGAAACAGGACATGACAAGACAGATTACTCACAACAGAATCAACGTACAAGCCTCACGAGCATGTGAAACGGACTGACGAAAGACAAGAGACGAGAGGAGACTAAATAGGGGAGAAATCAAGCAGCAACAAGTGAAGGAGAGAATCACAAATTGATTACAAGGTCTCTAAGGCGGGGAAACAAAAAGCACGCAGACAAGGAGCACATGGCCAGCTGTCACAACAAAACCCACGTGCTCCAAACACAAAGACAACACAAACAGGTAAGTCATTCCATACTCTTAACAGTACCCCCCCTCCCAGGGGTGCCACCTGGCGCCCCCAGAAGGGGCTCACATTGCCGCCGATGGAAGTCCACGATCAACAACTGGTCCAAGATGTCCCGTGCCGGAATCCAAGACCTCTCCTCCGCACCATAGCCCTCCCAGTCCACAAGGTATTGGAAACCCCGACCACGACGTCTCCGGTCAAGGAGTCTCCTCACAGTATAGACCAGAGTGCCATCCACTAGACGAGGGGAAGGTGGAGCCGGGGAAGCAACAGGGTTGAGTGGGGATTGGATAACAGGCTTTACCCTGGAAACATGAAAAACAGGGTGAACCTGACCAAGAGTGCAAGGAAGCTTGAGCCGAACAGCCACTGGACTCAAGACTTTAGTGATTCGGTATGGCCTAATGAACCTGGGTGCCAGCTTGCGAGAAGACACACGGAGAGGCAGGTCCCTTGTAAACAGCCAAACCTTTTGACCACAAACAAAAAGGGGAGCAGGAGTCCGGTGGCGGTCAGCCGCCCTCTTAGTCCGTCTGGAAGCCTGGGCCAAGGCCTCCTTAGCCCTCCTCCATGTTCCTCGGGTTCCTGAGCGGGGAACAAAGGGGGTTGATAATCAACAGAACATTGGAAAGGGGACATACCTGTAGAAGCTACCGGCAGGGAGTTGTGGGCATATTCAATCCAAGACAACTGCTGGCTGCAAGAGCCTGGATTTTGAGACACCAGACAGCGGAGACTTCTTTCAAGATCCTGATTGGGTCGTTCAGTTTGCCCATTGGTCTGGGGGTAAAAACCTGAGGACAGACTCGTAAAGGCCCCGATCTGTCTACAGAACTCTTTCCAAAACCGGGAGACAAATTGGGGTCCTCTGTCAGAGACCACATCCACCGGAAGGCCATGAATCCTGAAGACATGGTCAACTACCACCTGAGCAGTTTCCTTGGCTGATGGGAGTTTGGGTAAAGGGATAAAATGGGCCGCTTTAGAGAAACGGTCCACCACTGTTAAGATTATAGTGTTACCACTTGATGGGGGTAGGCCAGTGATAAAATCAAGAGCCACATGTGACCAGGGTCGAGAGGGAATGGGAAGGGGACGTAACAGACCAATGGGTGGCCGATTAGATGTCTTAATCTGGACACATACAAAACAAGCCAATACAAACTGTCTGATGTCTTGGGCCATTGAAGGCCAATAAAAATCACTGTTAGATATTGACCAGCGATCTCCGGACTCCTGGGTGACAGGCTATTTTGGACTCATAACCCTACTGGAGGACTTCGGATCTTAATCTCGCTGGCACAAATAGCCTTCCCTCTGGACACCCCTCTTGAGCTCCCCCTCCTCGCACGGCCTCCTCTACCCGCCGTTCGATGTCCCAGGAGAGAGCCCCCACCACCACCTCTCTAGGAAGGATGGCTTCAAGGGTAGCCTCTCCTCATGGTATATCAAACAGGCGGGAGAGTGCATCAGGTTTTATATTCTTGGAACCAGGCCGGTACAAGAGGGAAAAATTAAACCGTCCGAAGAAGAGTGCCCATTGGGCCTGACGGGAACTCAATCTCTTGGCTGAATGGATATATTCTAGATTTTTGTGGTCCATCCAGACCAAGAGCGGTTGTGCCGCCCCCTCCAACCAGTGGCGCCACTCACCCAGGGCCAGCCTGACAGCCAGCAGCTCTCTGTTACCAATGTCGTGGTTTCGTTCGGCTGGGCTCAGACGGTGAGAGAAGAAGGCACACGGCTGCACCTTCCCATCCCTAGAGGACCGCTGAGACAAGATCGCGCCTATTCTGACCTCAGAGGCATCCACCTCAACGATAAACTGCCGTTTAGGATCTGGAAGACAAAGGACAGGAGCAGTGATGAAACGGGACTTGAGAACATCAAAGGCCTCCTGTGCCTGACTGTGCCATATAAACGGTACCTTAGGTGAGGTGAGAGCCGTTAAGGGTGCAGCGACCGAGCTAAAGTTCCGGATGAGCCGTCTATTGAAGTTGGCAAATCCAAGGAACCGCTGCAGAGCCTTACGAAAGTCAGGAACTGGCCACTTGGCAACGGCCCTTACCTTAGCGGCATCAGCCTTAATACCCTCCGTCGAGACAATATGCCCAAGGAACGAAACAGACTTGCTGTGGAACACGCAATTCTCTGCTTTGACATACAGCTGGTTCTCCAGCAGCCGCTGTAGCACCTGGCGAACATGCTGAGTGTGCACATGTTCCGACTCAGAGAAGATAAGAATATCATCAAGGTACACAAAGACAAATCTGTTTACCATGTCTCTCAGCACATCATTCACCAGGGCCTGGAAGACTGCAGGGGCATTGGCGAGCCCGCAGGGTAAAACTCGGTATTCAAAATGCCCCGTTGGTGTGTTGAACGCAGTCTTCCACTCATCCCCCTCATGTATCCGGATCAGGTGATAGGCATTACGGAGGTCCAGTTTAGTAAAGACCTTGGCTCCCTGCAATAACTCAAAGGCAGAAGACATTAAAGGCAGAGGATACCTGTTCTTAACAGTAATGTCATTAAGGCCTCTGTAGTCAATACAAGGGCGCAGAGAACCATCCTTCTTTTTAACAAAGAAGAACCCAGCCCCAGCTGGGGAGGAAGAGGGACGGATGAGGTCGGCTTCTAAAGACTCTCGAATATACCTGTCCATGGCCTCTTTCTCAGGAGCAGAAAGGGAATACAATCGACCCTTTGGCGGAGAAGTGCCTGGGAGGAGTTCAATGGCACAATCGTATGGCCGGTGCGGAGGCAAGGAAGTGGCTCGAGACTTGCTGAAGACCTGGCGGAGATCGTGGTACTCCACCGGGACTCCAGAGAGATCCACCCTCTCCATCTGAAACAAATGAGACACAGAACCAGGACACGGAGCAGGACCAAGACAAACAGCAAGACAAGACTGACTCCAAGACAACACAGAATTTCCTGACCAATCAACGTGAGGGTTGTGTTTACTTAACCACGGGTGCCCCAATACCACAGGAGCACTCGGGGAGTCAAATAAATAAAAAGTAATAACCTCACAGTGATTTCCAGAGATTATCAAACTTACAGAGAGGGTAGAGTGGGTGATGGATGTAATGGCAAACCCATTAAGGGAGCGCACAGTGATGGGAGAGGAGAGAGGAATGGCAGGGATGCCCCAAGATCTGGCCGTGGTGCTGTCCAAAAAGTCTCCCTCAGTTCCAGAGTCAAGCAAGGCAGGACAAGAGTGAGTCAATCCATTGAACTGGACTGAGACCGGGAGACAGGTGCGATGTGTGGGGGTGTCGAAACAAGGGAGAGTGCTCACCAGAATCCCCCGGTTTATTGATGGGCTGGAGCTTTTAAAGGACACTGCAATGCTCGGTGACCCGGCTTCCCACAGTACAGACAAAGGCCTCGAGCCAGGCGAAGCCGCTTCTCCGCAACAGTAAGTCGAAGACGACCTAATTGCATAGGCTCTGGTGAGGTGGTAGGTAATGGGGTGCGAGGATCACTTGAAGGGCCCTCATTCATCCATGAGGCACCAGGGACTCGCCTATGCTGCCGACGATGCAGTCGGGCCTCCACCCGAAAAGTGAGATCCACCAGGGCATCAAAGTCTCGGGGAAGATCATGAGTGGCAATCTCATCTTGTATATAGTCATCCAGACCATCCCTAAATTTGGCATGGAGAGCCGCCTCATTCCATGTGCATGCAGCTGCCAGGGTTCTGAATAGAACAAAATAATCAGTAACTAAGCGCCCTCCATGACTCAGCTGGGCCAGTTGGGAGGCTGTTTTATCTCCCTGGGCGGATCCATCAAACAGTTTGGTCATTTCTGCATGGAAGTCCTCAAACATGGCACAGAAAGGGGCATGTGCATTCCACACTGCTGTTGCCAAATCACGGGCCCTGCCCTTAAGAAGGGTGATTACAAACGCCACCTTTGACTTTTCAGTAACATAGCGACGGGGCTGTAGAGCGAATAATTGGGAGCACTGAGAGAGGAATGCCCGGCAAGAACTAGAATCCCCGTCATAAGGGCGGTGGGTTGTTGGCTTGAGGTTCAGGTTTGAGATGAGAAATAGCCACCTGTCTGCCACCCCGGGCATTCTCATGAAGCTCCTGAATTTGAGCATTAAGCTCGATTACTTCGGCCCTTAATATCTCCACCTCCTGCGAGGCTGCATTTAACTGTGTAGCATGCTGGGCAAGTAGAATGCCATGCTGTGCCACTGCGTTTCTCACATGATCAGCACCTGCTAAATCCATAATTTGGTCAGTCCGTTCTGTCAGGGTAGAAAGGAAACAGATTCAGTAGCAGGTGAAACAAATTTATTCTTCTCAAAAAAAAAAAAAATTCCTCAGAAAGGCAGTTCAAAACTCAAAAAGGCTGAACTATTATTTTTGACTACAAAAACACGGTTAATCTTACCACAACCATTATTATTTGGTTTACCATGGAAGTATAAAAGCCCAGAGACAGTAAAACTTAGTAAAATGAGGTCAGCTGTTTTTGCTAATGAAATCTTTAAAATATAACATTCTAAAAACAAAAAATAACCTGTATGATTGTTTTTTTTCCTTTGTTATCCACCGCGGTAGGTTCTTTATCCATAATCATCCTGTTTGAAATGACCGCGCAAAAAAAGAACCTGTACTGCGCATGATCGGTGACCTCTCAGTATTGTTTTTTTTTAGGGGGCGTTTCCCAAACACTGACCAAGCCACGCCCATTTTACGTTGTGGTAATGAAACCCCTGGAATTTGGTGCATGCCGATCGAGACAGCTAGACCAAACCACAGCGAGCCGGATGACGGGACAAAGTATCAAAACAAAGGAGGGAGAGAAAAAACGAAACCAAAACAAGCTGGAGCTTGGAGTCTGGGGAAACAGGACACGACAAGACGGATTACTCACAACATAATCAACGTACAAGCCTCACGAGCATGTGAAACGGACAGACGAAAGACAAGAGACGAGAGGAGACTAAATAGGGGAGAAATCAAGCAGCAACAGGTGAAGGAGAGAATCGCAAATTGATTACCAGGGGCCTGTTTCAGAAAGCAGGTTAAGTGAAAACTCAGAGTATTTTAACCCTGAAATGAGAGAAACTCTGGGTTTTCCGTTTCAAAATGGCAGGTTTGTTAAACTGGAGAAAGCAGGGTAAGTCAAGCCTGTTTCTGAAAGAGAGGTAACTTTAACTCAGAGTCAGTTACTATGGTAACTTACTCTGTGAACCTGACCTGGTCCGGAGCAGGTTTTAATCTCTAAACTCAGAGTTGCTGTCGGTCTCCTCCCCTTTTTTAAAGATAAAGCGGTATTTCTCGCGAGCCTTCCACCCACCTATTTTAATGCTCATTTTGGATATGTGCATAAAAACGATTGATAGAAACATCGTGATGCACATAACTTTTTTAAATATGCATAAAAAACACACGCATAATTGAGCAGGATAAACTTTTATTCGATAGAAAATAATCACATAAACTACGATGTAAACACTTTTACTGAACAAATTACAGTATGTACATTAAAAAAAGGTCATGATCATATGATGATGAAAATGTGTGTGAATGGACAAACCAGCAGGCTGAGCACACTGTAACACGTCGTCTTAAATGTTGTTTTAGTCATTCTAAAATGCCTTAACTGTTTCAGTATTAGTGTATATTATTAAAAACCTCAGAGTGTCTGGAGCGTTTCAAGAGTCTCCGCGTCTCATGGCTTCAAACGCCCTCTCGGATTTGGTATAAACATAGACCAAATATCGACTTGGTCTGTTTTGTCCGTCGGATTTGGTCCAAACAAAGACTAAATATCGACGTGGTTGTTTTGCCCGTCAGATTTGGTCCAAACATAGACCAAATATTGACGTGTTCTTTGTTTTTTCCGTCAGATTTGGTCTAAACATAGACCAAATATCGACGTGGTTGTTTTGCCCATTGGATTTGGTATAAACATAGACCAAATATCGACGTGGTCTGTTTTGTCCGTCGGATTTGGTCCAAACATAGACCAAATATCGACGTGGTCTTTGTTTTGTCCGTCGGATTTGGTCTAAACATAGACCAAATATCTACGTGGTTGTTTTGCCCGTCAGATTTGGTCCACATTTAGCCCAGTATCAGACTTGAACATTTGGTTAAAAAGAATTACATAAGTTCCTCTCAAAATGTTTTACCTCTATTGCTTTTTTCCAGTCCAATGTAGAATGCAAAATATATTTATATAGCAGTTTAGTGCCATTACATTTCAATAATGGCAAACAAATAACGACGTTACTGCTGTTAACTCCTTCTCTATTTTCCCTTCTGCTTCATGCACTGATGCAAATACTTTTCATTTAAGTCGATTTATTAATAAGGCAAAAGATTGTAACAAATAATGTAAATTAAAATTTGAAGTCCATCAACGTAAAAAAAAAGATTAAATAAAATAGGGTAGAAAAAACAAAATCGTAATACACTTTATAATGCCATTTTTTTATGATTTAATCTATTTATCTTATCATTAATAAATCATAAATGTACTATAATCCTATTTGCTGTAACAATAGGCTTAACAGGATGCTCATTAATGCATATTTTTACAAATAAATTAAAGGGTTAAATTGTTTTACAAATTATTAATTTCTACATCAATATAAAAACCAATAACTTCCTTCCTTCTTACCTCGGGGGAGCTTTTTCATATTGCCCACTCACCAGACAACAACAATAAAACATTTTTTGTGATACGTTTCATAGCTGAGAAAGCATAGTGTATTTAAAAACAAAAAACATGGTTTTAACAACCCAGGCTCATTTACAATCAATATATTAAAATGAATAACGTAAATAAAGTATTGTCTTGCTTTGCTTTGATCTTTTTTCTTACTCGCGTTGCTGCGTGTCCCTGACCTGTGTGAACAATATCAAGAGGTCAGTAAAACTGAACTTATTTCAATATGATTTAAAATCAGTGTAAAGTGCTGTCGATTGACGTGTTGTCCTTTTCCCCTTTAAATATGCCAAATTATCATATGTGATCTCCTCAACTGACAAGGGAAAAACGTCAAAAACATACTAGATGCTTTTAACTGTTCACTGCGGTAGTGCTATGCAAAATGGAAAATTTAGGATTCAATAATGAATTTTGAATAAATATTTGTGAATACAAGATGTTTCAGAGTGCAGGTCAATGCACACACATAGGCATAGAGCGCTATGATAATGCTAAACGCCATCTATGTCGATTAAAACATGTTATATGCGTATAGGCTATAGTATAATATAGGCTATAAATAATTATATATATTTTCTACAACCAACAAGTAGGATAATATGCAAAGATTTGCTATTCAAAAATTTGTTCATAATATAAAAAATACTGACGCCACATTGGATCTAGTGCATTAAATAATAATTAATAACAACATTAAAAAAATTTTTATCACAAAATATAGAAAATGGTATGTTGATATTTATCGAAGGTATCATTTCAATGTTTAAAATTCCAGCATTGTGAAAAACTAGTTACAATTATTGTAAACTTTATTATATCCATTAAAAAAATATGGGGGATTTTATTGCATATACGTTTGACATTAAAAATAAATGTAAATTATATTAGAATTAAAGCTCTTTAAAACTGCAATTGTTTCCAGTATCTTATTTAGCTTTTATAATTCAGCTTTTGCCAATCATAAATGATTAAATGTTTTAATTTAAGGAATAAAAAGGTTTTTTATATTGTTTGTAAACTTACAATATGGATGAATTTAGTAATGTGTAAAAATAACACTAAATCATAGCAAGAAACCTCCTTATGGGTAATTACTAAATTGTAACTGAATTGGCAGTAACAATTTACAATTTTACAATTTTTTTGCCAAACATTCTACTTGCTATAAATGCTAAGATCACATGACACTGAAATCAGGATTAAAATATTTTTTAATTGTCCAATATGTGATTTTTATTCGCAGTATTATTGTTATATGCATATATTTGTTTTAATAATAAAAATAATAATAATTTGATTTATCCACCTGTCAGGTTTTGGACCACATGTGGCACAGCATGTGTATTTGGATATATACATTTTTTTTAACCACACTTTGTTATTATTGCTCATTTATTCGTTTGCAGGAAATAGAACTGAATTTAGAACTAGTTTAGAAACAAGTCTTTGCGCTTAACAAACTAAATTATTATGTAGGCTAATGGATGTCTATTCATTTCCTTATCCACGAAAAACAAAAAACAAAGTTAAAATAAAGACAGAATGGAGGGGGGTTAAAATATTACAAAAATATTACTTTCTACATAAATATAAAAAAACACTGCCTCCATGCTTACTTCATCTAAACTTCATCTAAGGCAAATCTAAACTTGTTTTATGAAAATAAATATGAATATGCATAATAAATACTAATAAACACTAATAATAATAATAATAATAATAATAATAATAAGAAGAAGAAGATTACACAAATGCAAATAGTCATTAATAAACAGACTACTAAAAAATGATTAATTGGATTAAGTACTTTATGGTGAGTGATTGTAAACAATTTATATGGGCTGAATGTAAACAAACAAATTAAATTTAGTGATGTTTAATTTAATTTATTTAAATTCAGCTTATATAAATTGTTTGCAACAATTTGCAATGAACCATATTTTTCTGTGTAGAGCTGGATTACAAACCCTCCATGTGAAGAAAGCATGGAAGAAGTCGTTTTTATATTTATGTAGGAAATGATTATTTATGTAACACTTCAATACTTTGATTGTTTTCAAATAGTCTAAGATATTTGTGTATTGTACATCCTGTGTATTAAGCAATTTATGCATTTTGGACCCGCATAGGCATAACGCGGGCATAATTTTGGATAAGATGTTTTTCTCCATGGTTATTGATCGACTAAAAACAGAATCATGCTTAAATATAAGCACGTTGTCATGTGAAATGGCTGTATCAAGTTGTTGAGAGAAAAAAACCTCATTAATACATTTCATAAACTAAAATCTTGTTTAGATTTTCTTTGTTTATTTAATGTGCGTGATATTCATTTCACTTCTTGGCTAACTTGGCAAAACGCATATTTTCTCTGTCGCAGATCCATCGCTTGAACCACGTTATAAAACGCCCATAATGATGCTGGGTGGAGTAACTACTTCTTCAGAGAAGAACCTATAACTTTTTTGTGCAAATGATATTGTTTTACACGCACACACATTTAAAATAAAATCCAATATTAGATTTGGTAAAAACATGCCCTGGCTTTCCATATTAATTGAAATATTTGTAAATGGCACATAGGGCCTGTTTGCTTTACTAATATTATTGAAAAGTTGAACATTACATATTCTATTGAAAAACATATCACTTAAGCTAACATGTATTCTAATATCATACAAATAATATAAATAAATAAATAAATAATGAGGCTATTTATTATAAAATGAAATGTAATATTTATTATAATATTGTTATTATTATTATTATTATTATTATTATTATTATTATTATTAATAATAATAATAATAATAATAATATTGTTGTTGTTGTTTTATTTGTTATTATTAGGATTTTTTTAAAAGTCTATTTTTACAATATCATACATGTAAACCACTGCAGAAAGTTCTAACTGGCAGGCCCTTTTCATATACAGTACAGATACTTAATAAATAACCAACTATAAGTTAAAAGAATTAACGTGTGCTTTTTGTTTTTACAAGCTTTGGAGATATAGCCTAACATAAATTCCACTTCTTAATAATAGGTCACCTATATATCTTTCGCCATGAGGCTGTGTTCAAAATGACATCAGTGTTTTTTAAGTGTACTGCAAAGGGAGCAGAAATGTAAACATAAAGATCACTAAAACTGAGTTGTAAAAATAGTTTGAAAGCAAATTACACCTAAGAAAGATGATCTTAATGCTTTTTTTATATTCAATAATTCCAACTTTGAATGTTAGAATGTTCTAAATGAATAGAGCGTAGGGGGGATAAGTGGCAATAGAACACAGCCAGGAACTCTTCTGCGCGAGTCAGCGTGACGTGCGTGCGCGGACTTATCATTTGAAATAAATAACGGACACAAGCAACGGGCGGAACGGTAATCAAAGGTAAGTACGATATTCGACGTTTCACATGTTTTATTTGTCGTTTTACTTATAATTTATGTTGAATTGAAATTTAGATGTGCAACATTTTACATTATAATACTTTTTTAATGAACACTTAACCACTTTATACGTTTTTATGTCGCCCTGTAGTGACGAGGTCATTGACAGCAGCTTATGAATAATAGCTGTTTTGGTTATTTATTTGGCGATTTTAGCAAAATTACTTAATTTTATGTCTTCATTGCTTTCTAACCTGTGTAAAAATATAAGATGATCTGTCAAATCGACTTGGAATGAGCATAAAAAGTATTGCTCCGGCTATAACGTTAAAGGCTAACTTAACGTTATAAGAAGCACTTCACAAATAGCATTAACGGTGCTTATCATCGAGCTAACATTTTTCAACATGTAATAATGCTAACAAAGTGAATCGCTGTCGGTTCACGGTTTTGTTGCTCTGTTTGTAAATTTAGTGATGGTCCTCGTCATAGAAGCTTGCACCATTGAATGGGGAAGCTTTGCTATTTCGTAAGTTGTCTAACGTTACCCTATCGCTAGTCAAGTCAAGTTAATTCTTTGTGGTTTCATTCTTTCCTGATTTCCTTTGTTCACAAACCATGCTTGTCTGTTTTTTTCTGATTGCTGTGCTATGTTCTGGTGTAAGTTTTTTTTTTTCCTGTTTATTAAAAATAATTTTGTCTACATCCTTCTCTTTTGATTCACGTTACTGCAGTTTACTCTTAAAAGTATCTTTAAAAATGTTTGTAAACGCATTCATTTTAAAAAAAAATTATATCATGAACCTTTTTATATTTTCACAAGGAAATGCAATCCAAACAAGATCAATTTCTCACAAAATACCATGCAACTTATTATACTGAGTGAGGAGTCAAAATTGTGGCTAGTTTATGGTACAGATACTGTGGATTGGACATATATATTAATGGAATTGTACTTTGTAATAGTAGATACCAGGTGAGATGTCATACTGATTAACATGCTATTTTTCTTATAACTTTTTAATGGCAGTTTCGCTGGAATCTCCGATTGAAAACATCATCGTGTGCGCTTAGACTTCTGTTCCAGTTCTGACTATACCACACTCTGCTTATGTGGATCACTGACTACTATGTTCTCTGAAGATATTCATTCAGTCATTTATTCATTTTCTTTTTGGCTTAGTGCCTTTATTAATCTGGGGTCACCACAGCGGAAAGAACCGCCAACTTATCCAGCACATTTTTATGCAGCGGATGCCCTTCCAGCCTCAACCCATCTCTGGGAAACATCCACACTCATTCACTACGGACAATTTTAGCCTACCCAATTTACTTGTACCGCATATCTTTGGACAGTGGGGGAAACCGAAGCACCTGGAGGAAACCCACGCAAACTCCACACAGAGATGCCAACTGACCTAGCCAAGGCTCGAACCAACGACTTTCTTGCTGTGAGGCGCCACTGCAGCGCAGAATCTGAAGGTATTACTGTAGTAAAACAACAGCACCCATGACGGTAACTCTTTCTTTTACAACCCGCAAAGTACCGCGTAAGTACAGTGAAATAACAGTGTGCTTTCCTGTACATATAGAGTACCTATGCAAACGTTAATTATACTAACACTATGTGTACAGAAAAGTACACCGTTATTTCACTGTACTTACGCGGTAGTTTTCATGCTGAATATCTGGTTGTTACCCCCTTATTACCCAAGCATTACAATTTGTTCCCTTATACCTACACATACGTTCATTATACTTATACAATTATACAATACATAAAGAAAAGTACACGGTAATTTCACTGTACTTACGCGGTACTTTGCGGGGTGTAAAAGAAAGTGTTACCTACATTATGTATATATATATATATATATATATATATATATATATATATATATATATATATATATATATATATATATATATATGTAATCCAAAGTAATTGTCTTAAAACCATGCACATTTGAATTTTAATGAGAATGAGAATTAGTCAACAGGGCTCAACACTTAAGATTCTTTTCTACTGGCCTGGTGTGGCCAGTGGAAAAGATTTTTACTTGTCCTGCCAACTTTTTCTCTGGCCTACCAAAAAAATATAAAAGATATTTTTAAGCCATTAATTAAGATAAGTTTTTAACCACATGTTTAAAATTGTGTATCAAAAAAGACAAATGTATAGTAGTTGTCCATATATTAACTCTTTTTATTCAGTAATATAACTTTTTTTAACAATTGATATTTTAATGAAGGTTGAAGGTTCCAGATTACCAGTTAACTATTCATAAATTGAGAGTCTTATTAAATTATACTTAAACCGTATTAGTAAAAAGAGTGTTACTGAACAGTACTTATATTATTTTTTACCTTTACAAATTGTCAGTAGCCAGCACATGCTCTATTAGGGAGATTGTTAGTTGTATAAATCAAAAGCATCATGTTTTTAAGCACTGTGGTATGAGCTTGGTGAAATGATCTTTAATTGGATATTAATAATCTGTTATTGACCTATTAAAGTGAATGCTTGCAAAAAAAAAATATATTTTTTTATCAGCAGAACTTTGGGTGTAATCAAGAGATTCTGGTGACTCATAAAATTAAGATGGAGAGCAGAAAATAAAAAATATGAATGTGAGACATAAAGGAAAGTCTGCATTTTTTTAATTGATACTATAATATAAAGGAGAAATAAATAGAAGTATTATAAAGAGGACAGAGTTTCAGAGTTTTCTACTGAACTGAAATATATTTTCTGCCATTGACGTAACTACTGTAAGCTACTCGCATGAAAAAAACTATAGTAAAAATATGTTTTTGAACCATACTACAGTTTATTGCTAATATATATATATATATATATATATATATATATATATATATATATATATATATATATATATATATATATATATATACACTGTTAACCCTTACTGTAGATTATGCAGTAAATAACAGTAAAATAGCCAGTGTTTAGCTGTAATGAAAGGAAACAGTATTTTACTGTAAAAGAAGCAGGATTTGTATGAAATTCTGTAGTGCAAAGAATAAATCACAGTAATTTACTCTACGTACCCATTACAGATATTTACTGTCATAATAAATGGTAAATTACTGATCAACCATTACTGCCCCATCTACTCTGATGCTTTATGTTGCTATTTATATTTATTATATAATTTTATATATTTATATATATATTTACTGTTTAGTTTTGATATGTGAATGGTCAGTATTGAGGGGAGAGTGGGACATTGCATTGATGATAAGCTGAATTTCACTGCAGCCATGTGTTTTCTTTGGTTTCTTTTATGTTTTAACATTGAGTATCAGGAGTCAACCAATGCCACAGAGATTATTAAAAGCTAAGCATAAGATATGGATGAAATGCATTTAAAGGCAAAAATATTCACACAGAGCAAAGAAATTGTCATAATAATTTTTATAACTTTGTTTACGTTTCTATAATTAGTCTAATTTGCCTAATTTAACCTATAGTTCAGCTTTTAAATAGCATTTTCAACTGAATATTAGTATTTTGCTAAATGACTAGTAAAAATGTGTTATTTAAAAAAATATCTTAAACAGCACATACATACATATTTGCAGAGACTCAATGAATTTGTTTGGAAAACTTCAATTAAAGTAAGTAAAAGTGGCATTAACAGTATAGTATAAAGGCTTTCCTAAATAAATGTATAAATTATGTAATTTTTGTGTTTTTTTATTATTACTACAGATTTGGAACGACGTGAGGATCAGATTATTTATTATCATTTTTTTTCCTATGGATGAAGTTTGCATATTTTAATTGTTTTTATTAAACAATATGTGAATAATTGTGATAAATGTAGGCAGTTGATTTGAAAATATGCTATGCTCCAGGGGTGTCAAACTACTAGAGGGCCACAGCCTAGCAGAATTTAGTTCCAGCCCTGCTTCAACACACTACGTTTAGATTTAGTTTGATCAGGTGTGCTTAATTAGGGTTAAAGCATAACTGCACTCTTACCCTGTAGATTATGCAGTAAATAACTGCAAAATAGTCAGTGTTTTGCTGTAATGAAAGGAAACAGTATTTTACTGTAAAAGGAGTAGAGTTTGTATAAAATTGTATAATGCAAAGGATAAATTACAGTAATTTACTTTATGTACTGTGACAATAAATGGCAAATCACTGTTCAACCATTACTGTCCCATTTACTCTGATGCTTTATGTTGCTGTTTATAGAGACTGTAATGGAAATTCATTTTAGATAAACATGTTTAGTGGAAACTTACAGCAGAAACAGCGGAGCACCTGATGCACGTACAGAATGGGCCTTATTAGGATTTGACCTTGCAAGCAGTACAAACTAGATAGAACAGTGAACATACTTTGCTTCAGTGTCTCATTCTGTAGAAACTGTCGTCAGAATGGGCAGTATTAGGGTTTGACCTTGTAAGCAGTAAAAACCAGATAAAAGGGTGAACACACTTGACTTCAGTGTCTCACTCTGCAGAAACTGTTGTTGCTGTATGACTGTGACCTTCTTTGCAAAGAATAAAACTTTAAAAAGACATTCCGAGTAAGACTTTGTTTCTTGACCAAAGAGAGCGCCTCTTTAAAGAAAATTGCCACTACAATTTGGTGTCAGAAGTGGGATGTCTTGGAGGAACTTTTCCGGACCCTGCGGACGGTGACTGATCATCCTGGGACTTCGTGTCACAGCCCTGCCCCGCTCGATTGAGGGTTGAGGGGCCGACCGCAGGGCTCGGAGGGGAACCCCACTGACATCTGGGAAAAAGAACTCAAGTGGCATCTGAACTCTCTGGTAAGAGACAAATTCTTTGTTTGTTACTAAAAGAAAATTGAACAGTTTTGGGCATTTGATTAGGCAATTAAAAGGGTTTTTCACTGTAATTTGGGCCATCACCATGCTGGTAGATCTGTCTCTGTGGGATAGCAGCGTGATTAATGCAAGTGAGATCTGACATCAGGTGGGGATCGAGACATTTTTACAAGTGAGATCTGGCGTTTAGCTGAGATCAAGACCTTACACAAGTGAGATCTGGCGCCTGACTAAGATCAAGACCTTTTTAACACGTTTGGCTAGCTAACTGCGATTTACTCCCGGGAGGGGGTTGAAATCAGGGGGCTGTGCGATTTACTTCCAAAAAGAGGTTGAAATCTAGGGCTGTGCGATTTACTTCCGGAAAGAGGTTGAAATCAGGGGCCAAGCGATTTACTTCTAAAAGGGGGTTGAAATTGGGGGCCACAAAATTAGAGCTGGAAAGCTTAACTTTTCGATTTTAGGTGAAAAATCGAAATCTGTTGGAGACGTCCGACAGATTAATAGGTACCGAAAAAGTCCAGGGGAAAGATTGTTGCCAGCATGGGGAAGTCTCAAAGCAAAATAAAAAGATATGATACACAGTTTTTTTGGAATATGGGAAATTTATACAGAATAAGAAAAAAAAAAGAAAAAAGCATGCAAGAGATAGGAAAACAATAAGGTATCACAAGTTTCTAAGGGAAAAGGAATGTTGAGTGTTACTAGGTTAAACATAATGAAAAAGCAGATGAGAAGGCAGAAGGAAAAGCAGGTTGTCTTTGGGAAAGGCATGTGCGTGTCGTGTGGAGACACTGTTGATTGTTGGCTCAGGGAGGCAGATAAGAGGCAAAGAGGAAAATGCTGCAGAGGCAGCTGGCATGTAGGGAAAAGAATGAAGGAGATAAAGTGAAAGAAAAATGTGAATGTGTGAATGAAAGATTAATTAGCACCACTAATCCTTTCTATACATCTGTTTGCATACATGTACCGCCGTACCATCACTATCCCGTGGCTGAGCTGCGAGCCCTGAGAACTGACCCAAACCTCAACTGCTACTGTCCCAGAAGACCTCCGACCGCACCAACGAAATTCCCACCTCAAGCGAGTGGAGGACATCTGTTTGAACTGGAGAAATGGACATTTAACGAACATTCTGCTGTGTGCTCAACATGCTGAAGACAAGCTGACAGTGAAGCAAGAGCAAGACAAATAGAAAGCAGAAAGGGAGCTGTGCATGGCTCTGGTACAAGTGGCCAACCAAAGATCCAACCAACACCTGACAACCAAGTTCAAAGGTGACAAAGGTGTCAAGGGGGAGAAAGATACTAGATGGAGAAACTGGAATGTGACGTATGGCGATGAAACCTGCAGAGCCTGTCGTGCACGTGATGTGAACCGGTACCAAATGTCTGCGCTTGCAACCGAGATGGACTTTTGGTTAAGGATTGACCCGAAAGGTGCTAACCAACAACGAGGAGCTGATGTGCGGAGAGGGAAGAGCAGAATGGAGAGGGTCTGGGCAAACAGCCAACAGCTACAGTAAAGGGAAGTGAACATTTTTTTACTAACATGTTTAAATGCAGACACATTTTTATACACACATATTCACATACACTGACAAACTGGCTCTCTGCAATGAAGGAAAAGCTTGCATTTCCCACTGTAAATTTGGCATTGTTTTTAATAGTGAAGCATTTTTTTTAAATATGCAAAATATTCTATGTTGATTGAGAATACATTGGTTGAGTTTCTAGCTGATAGTGGAGCTAGCATATCTTGCATACGACCATGTGACCTGCAGTGTGAAATACCTTTAACAAACAAATTTCACAAGTCTCTGTCTGGATCTGGTCATACAGTGGTTGAGCGATTTACAGCTCCACTGACCTATGAGACAGAGGGGGATAAAATTTTCAGACATGCATTTGTTTGTTCACCAAAATGCCCTGTTCCTATCCTCGGAAGGGACATTTTGTGTAAACTAAACTTGATTTTAACAGCAGATTCCACTGGTGTGAGAGTGATTGAAGGAGAGGAATTTTGTTGTTTACAAATTGAATCACACGCACCGAAGTGGGCTTATGAATGGCTGGTTGAAAACAATGAATGGGCTAATTCAATTTGCAAATTAGCTGAAGAACGTGTAAAACCTTTTGACAGGGATATAATGTCTCCTGGTGAACTGCATTGTACGTCACATGTCGTAACTGATAGGGATGCAGAGTTTGAAAAGGCTTGGTTTGAGGCAAATGTGAATGAAACTTTGATTTTAGAGAAAATGTACTGGAAGGATAGTCTGTGTGCAGTTTCAGTGTCTCTGTCAGAAAAGCAGCGTTCATTCTATCTCATGTCAGCACAGGCTGTGCCTCACATATCAGTTTGCAAGGGTAAACATCAGTCTTGGGCTGATTTAGGCCCGTTTGTGAAGCAGTGTCTTGAAGTCAAAGATTGGATCAGCAGAGAGGGAGGGGTAGAATGGAGCGCGCTCTCGCAGGCCTTTAGGGTGGACAGTGAAACTGTAACAGCTGTTTCAAGAACTGTGACTGCGATTGACAAACTTTGCGTAAAGAATTCTTGCATGGTTGACTTTAACGCTGCAGACATACACCCAGCTTTAGCAGAAATACTAAGTGAATTGTGGGCTAAAAGCAAATATGATGTTGGTTTAATCAAAGGTTGTGATCCAGTGACAATCATTGCAAAATCTGATTACAGACCATGCCAACAACAATATCCTTTGAAAAGGGAAGCCATTGAGGGCATTACCCCAGTATTTGAGGCTTTACTGGAACAGGGCGTTATTGTACCATGCAACAATTCTGAGGTTCGCACCCCTATTTTTCCTGTCAAAAAGATAAGGGATAATGGGATGCCTACAGAATGGCGTTTCATACAGGATTTACAAGCAGTAAATGCAGCTGTCAAAGGGCTCCATTAGTTCCAAATCGGTACATGATTTTGCCACAAATTCCTGAAAAATCACAATTCTATTCAGTGGTTGATTTGGCTCATGCATTTTTCAGTGTGCCAGTGGACAAAGACAGCCAGTTTTGGTTTGCATTTAATTTCAATGGCAAAGGCTACACCTTTACACGTCTGTGTCAGGGTTTTACAGCATCTCCAACTTTGTACAATGAAGCGTTGTTAAGAAGTTTGGAACCTTTGACCCTGACAGCTGGAACTGCTTTGTTACAGTATGTTGATGACCTGTTGATATGTGCTGAGAATGAAGAGACGTGTGTGAAAGACACTGTGACTCTCCTTAGGCATTTGGCTAAGGAGGGCCACAAGGTCAGTTTGACAAAATTGCAGTTTGTTAAACAAAAGGTAACTTTTTTGGGGCACGTCATTACACCACATAGCAAATCTCTTTCTGAAAAAAGGGTAAGTGGTATAAAAAATGTACCAAAACCACTAACGAAAAAACAAATGTTTTCTTTTTTGGGTATGTGCTCATATTGTCGCACATTTATTCCAAATTATGCAATTTTGGAACAACCCCTGAGAGCCCTAACACTAGGGAAGGGAATGAAATCCACTGACAAACTACGGTGGACGACAGAGGCAGAGCAGGCATTTGTAAACATGAAATTACAAATGGCTGAAGCCCCTGCATTGAGTTTACCTGTACCAACAAAACCATTTGTTCAGATGGTAGATGAGAGGAGTGGGTTCATGACGTCATTGCTCCTACAGGACCATGGAGGTAGACTGTTAAACAATGTACTGGTCTGAATTGCAGCTACTCTTCTTCCTACTGAGGAGGATGGGGAAGAGCATTGTTGTTTAACAGCACTTGAACAGGTGTGTACACCACCACCTGACCTTTCTGACGAACCACTTGAAAATTGTGATAATGTCCTCTTTGTGGATGGGTCAGCATTTAAAGATCCACAAACAGGCCAGAATAAAGTTGGTTATGCTGTAACAACTGAATTTGATGTGGTGACCTTTGGGAAATTGCCAGGGCACTATTCTGCACAGGCCGCAGAGCTTGTGACGTTGAAAGAGGTGTAAATTGATGGCAGAAAAAGAGGCTACCATTTACACTGACTCAATATATGCATTTGGGGTAGCTCATGATTTTGGGGCTCTGTGGAAACACAGAAAATTTCTAAAGTCTGATGGTCGACCAATACTCAATGCTCCTTTAGTGGCAGCGCTGCTGGATGCGATTTTACTACCTGACAAACTGGCCATTTGTAAATGCGCAGCGCACACAGCGCTGCGTCCCAAGACAAGGACAACTCTGAATGTTCTTTGCTATCTGTTGGTGATAACAATGATGTGTGTTCTTCTTTGCAGGACATGCAGACTTTTGCGACGGGGCGGGAGAAGAACAAGTGGAGACAGTCTGGCTGTGTGATGAAAGATAATGTGTGGAAGAGTGCTGAGGGCAGGGCGTGTTTACCAAAACATTTTTTCCAACATTATGCAAAATTACTTCACGGTAAAGATCATGTGTCAAAAACAGCAATGGTTGCGCAAATGAACGAACTGTGGTTAACAAAGGGGTTCACTGCATTTGCGGACAATTTCTGTAGACGATGTGTAATTTGCAACACACATAATGTGGCCAGAGCGATAAAAGTTCCACTATCATCTCATCCACCTCCAACAGGGCCTTTTGAATATTTGATGATGGATTTCATTGAATTGTCCCCATGCAATGGGAAAAGGTACTGTTTGGTGATGGTTGACATGTGGTCAAAATGGGTTGAAGTTTTTCCAACCTCAAAACAAGATTCGGCTGCGGTAGCAAAAGCGTTACTGACTGAAATTGTGCCGAGATGGGGAATACCACCAAAAAGAAGTTCAGATAATGGTACACATTTTGTTAATGAAGCAATCAAACAAGTGGGCCAATATTCGGAAATTGATTTGAGAACACATTGCAGTCACCATCCAGCTTCAGGTGGAGCTGTTGAAAGAGAAAATGGCATCCTGAAAAACAAATTGGCAAAATGTTGTGAAGACACAGGGCTTACATGGGTTCAAGCTTTACTCATTGTCCTAATGTACATGAGAATGAGAAAAAGATCAAAAATGAATTTGAGCCCATTTGAAATTCTCTTTGGTAAACCACCGCGTGTAGGTGTGAATGGGGGAAAACAGCAGCTGCCCTCAACAGATGTGTGTGAGAATGACATGTTGAATTACTGTAAAGAAATGTCTCATGTGTTGTCCGATGTTTGTGTGCAGGTAAAGGCCGCATTGGGAAAGGCTGCTGAGAGACTACTGGCGATTTCGTGGTGATCAGGGACCTGAGGAGAAAGAGCTGGAGAGCGAAATGCTGTTTGGGTCCATTTCAAGTGCTATTGACCACTGAGACAGCGGTGAAGGTTGCAGAGCGGGCGACGTGGGTGCACGCTGGGCACTGCAGGAAAGTTCCATCACCTGAGAAGGATTCCACGAGGGAGTAGGGGAGAAAGAGGGGCTCTGAAGCTGTCTGAAGAAAACAGCAGGCTGCTATCTGAGTGAAGCAAGGTCACAGCTGGGGAGAAACAACAAGGTCAAGAGGTGTGTGAGACAGTAACTTCTGAATACAGCACCAAGCAGCAAGAAGATGGAGGAGAAAGCGACCAAAAGAGAGGTGAATAAGCTGTGATTGACCATCGCATTAAAGATCTGAAGATGAACGAAAAGATTTGCTGGCATCCATTCCGAGTGCCAGGTATGTGTGGGCTGAAAAAAAAACATGTTGTGGCTGACGTTACTATCATTGACATTATGTTACGTCATCTTCCTTGCTCTGGAACTGGCAATGGAGTGTGTGGATTGAGACAAATCACACTGATGTTGCTATTATTATCACTGAATGTTCTGTTGTTTTCATTAACCTGATTCCAGGAAACCATTTCTGACATTGTAGCCGACATGAGAATGGCCGTAAAAGAGCCTAAGAACGCTAACAACTGATGGCTAGATTGGCTGTCATTTAAGTGGGGAAACTATTTCTACTGGGCCTTTACTGTGGTGTTACCTGTATTGGGGGTGGGTCTAGTGATATTATGTTGTCTGCCATGTATATTCAGATTTGTATCATGGTCAGTGGGCAGACAGATTACATCTACAACATCTCATCTGATGGTAAAGATGGCGGTTAAAAAAGAGGGTATGAATGTTGACATGGGTCATGATTTTGATTATGACTTTGACGATAACAGTAGCTACATGGATATGGATAAAGAAAAACCGTAAACATATTGAGAACAAAATTTTAGGTGACAGCTGTTACTTAATTGGGAAAATATTAACGGACCTGACTTTTTGAAATTTGAGATAACTATCTGCTTGCTTATATGTATTTTGGGTCTATCCAAACAAAAACAGCAAACTGCATGAGTTGGTATGTTCTGTAACAAGTGTTAAAAGAGTGATCATTTGCATGAAAATCGAGAGAAGAGTGTAAATGTGATGTTTAAGAGTACAGAAACAACAATGTGTTCCTATGTTTGTGAGTGTTATTGATAAATTGATAATGTAGAGTGTTAGTAAGTTTTTAACTGATTGAAGAAATGCTTTCAGAATTTTGTTGTGTGAACAAATCAATAATGTGAAAATAACAGGCAATTTCTGTGATTTGAACCTCTGAGGGGTGACTGAGGGTCTGATTTCGGTCAGGAGCGCAATAACAGTGATTATTCGTTTAGCCCGGCTCCCAGGGAAGAGGGATGTTTTGAAAGGTAACTCTTAATGGGGAAACTATATTAAGAAGAGTGTTTAAACATCTCTAGTGTATTTGATGTGAGCAGAAACCTGTTAAATGATTAACCAGTGTGATTGATTTTAGAAATCAACTGAAAAATGAATTTAATAATGAGTTATCATTGAATGATAAAAAGAGAGGAATTGTAATGGAAATTCATTTTAGATAAACATGTTTAGTGGAAACTTACAGCAGAAACAGCGGAGCACCTGATGCACGTACAGAATGGGCCTTATTAGGATTTGACCTTGCAAGCAGTACAAACTAGATAGAACAGTGAACATACTTTGCTTCAGTGTCTCATTCTGTAGAAACTGTCGTCAGAATGGGCATTATTAGGGTTTGACCTTGTAAGCAGTAAAAACCAGATAAAAGGGTGAACACACTTGACTTCAGTGTCTCACTCTGCAGAAACTGTTGTTGCTGTATGACTGTGACCTTCTTTGCAAAGAATAAAACTTTAAAAAGACATTCCGAGTAAGACTTTGTTTCTTGACCAAAGAGAGCGCCTCTTTAAAGAAAATTGCCACTACAAGACGTCCATTTTAAAGGCAGAAGACAATGATTTAGGCCTCACCACACTCCCACAGGCTGTCTTATTCTAAACACAAAGGTATTAGAAAAAGTTTTCAGAAAATGCTGGCTCTTTAATGGAGTCAGGTGTTTGATTTGTTTATTGCTGTGTGCTCTATTCTCGGTCCATCAATTCAGATGTAGAATCTGATATGTTTTAGGCTTTAAATAAGAATCTACAATGAGTAAGTAAAATGTGTTAAAATGTTTTTGATGGTTTCTAAAATAAGGCTGTGTTTTAAGTTATATTGTTGTTATTGTTGTCTTGAGCTGTGTACTTGAAAGCTACATTGTTAGCCAGTTAGCCTCTCCTCGCTTTTAAGTATATTTATTTATTGGATATTGCATATTGCAATAATGTACAGATGCTAAAAGTTTATGCACATAAAAACCAATAAATTCCATCACTTCAGTAAGGTAACATGTGCACAGAAATCATCACAGGGAATCACAAAAAATATGATACAAATAACTATCCACACACAAAAGCTCCACTGTCAGGTCCCAGGTTGTGAGTTTGTTGCGAAGTATTTTTCAGAGCTGTGTTTCCATTTATATTAGAAACAATAGAAAAGTTTGTGGTCATGAGATTTTTAAATAGATAATAATTATAACAATAAAAGATTGGATCCTTTGGATTTTCGGTGTTGCCGACTTTGTTTTTGTTTTTTTAGAATTATTTTAAACTTTTTATTGTGAATTGACACAGTATCTGCCTGTGTTTGACAAACATGTTTATATATATATATATATATATATATATATATATATATATATATATATATATATATATATATATATATATATAGTATGTGTGTGTTCTTTTCATATGCTTATTTTTTAATTATTTGAAACTTTAAAAAAGAAAAATAAATATTTTGTGTTTTTTGCTGTTTAGTTTTTTTTTTGCATGGTCAGCGTTGAGGAGAGAGAAACACATTTTACTGCAGCACTTTCTGTGTGTGTGTGTGTGTGTGTGTGTGTGTGTGTGTGTGTGTGTGTGTGTGTGTGTGTGTGTGTGTGTGTGCATGCCTGCATTTTTTTATTTGATATGTGATTGTCATAAATGTTGGCAGTTGCTTTAGAAATATGCTATATACCATGGGGGTTAAACTCCAAGTTCCTGGAGGACTGCAGCGCAGCAGAGTTTAGTTCACACCCTGCTTCAACATTACCTGTAGATTTCTAACAAGCCTTAATTAGTTTGATCAGGTGTGTTCAATTAGAGTTACAGCTTAAAGTCCTGGTCACACTGCACTTTTCTCCCTTTAGACTTCCATTCATACGCATGTGAGTACTGCAGACCTGGAATGCTGGCTCATGCGAAAAATGTAACTGTTCGCAGCATTGGAAAGTTGAAACTTGGAGATCTCTGACCTGCGAAATCACATCATGTGATTGCTTGAGACCAATCAAAGATCAAAACATGACCTCTCTGAACTAAAATTTAAACTATGGACCAGTCGCTTGCTTTTTCAATCTCTAATTATTTTGTTTAATTCCACTTCTTTTCGCAGTGCCGTATGACAGAATTTTGCATGCTTAAACGTTAGTGTGACCGCAGCCTTACTGTGCAGACCTGTAATATGTAAGATTATATTTATATCTGCTGATTTCTTAATTTTGTTATACATTTTCTGTTGTATATTTGTTTGCTGCCAAAACAATAAAATACATTTGTCTAAATTTTTATGCCTTCTATTTTTAATAAAAGGTGAGAATACTAATTAATTTTAGGAAGACTATAGACATACTATTAATGTGTATGCAGTATAATGCTGTGAGTTGTAACACTACAGTACAGTAATTAACTGTACACAGTTTCCAGTTAATTACCACTACTGCTCTATTACAGTAATTAACTGGCAACACTGTTGCCAGCTACTCACTGTAATGGTTCGGTTGCAGTAAATAACTGGCAATACTGTTGCCAGCCACTCACTGTAATGGTTCAATTACAGTAATTAAATGGCAACACTGTTGCCAGTTACTTACTTTAACCAAACTTTTACAGTGAGTAACTGGCAACAGTGTTGCCAGTATTCTACTGTAAAAACGCCCGGTAAGGTCTAACAGTGTGTATATATATATATATATATATATATATATATATATATATATATATATATATATATATATATATATATTAGGGTTGGGCATCTAAGCTATAATGCCGATCCGATATGCATCTCAATACAAAGAATACGATCCGATATATTTGCGATACATTTGTGACATATTGCGATGCAACACGTTACGATTCACACCCATATCACGATACAATGCGATAATTCAGCACTAACTAATTAGATCAAGTTTATGAGATGATGTGAAAGAGGATGCTGTGCCATTGAATGAGTTTGATTATTTATTAACCAAGCAAACCATGACTTTTTTTACAAACTGGCTTTTCTCTCAGAGCCAGAGTGTCAGTTTACAGTAGAGGGCCATTTTAGAACCTATAGCACATATTATTTAAGTATTTTCAAGATAAACAGAATGTATAAGTGCAATAAATATTAAAAAAATATATATTTGCACTCTTTCAACATAAAGGTTTACCATTGCACAACAAGAATTGTGATTTAACTTTTCAACTATGAAAACAAGTTTTACAAAGATATATTGTGCCACTGAATATTCAAAACTTAAGGTTGTGAACTAGCACTGCTATGCTGCTTTGAAACATCACTATCACTGTAAACAACAGGCTAATAAAAATATAACAAACCAGCAATCATCTTGCTGTGAGGTGGTCATACTACCCACTGTGCCACCGTGACACCCATTATTTTTATCATTATTATTATTAATATTATTATTATAATTAAATAAAAATTAACAGAAGGAGGTGTTCAAAACCTTCGTTCTCCGTGACACTAGGCTGAATATCTTTGCAGATGAACAATGCAATAACATTCGTTATTGGCGTAGAGCGCACAAAACTGTTGCGCATGGAAAAAAACTTGCAATGCTTTTCTCACCACTTTTGGAGCTGGTAGCTACAGTGAAGCAGTGCAGGAAGCAGGGGATGCAGGAACACTGGAAGATGCTTTCACAACAACACCGTGGCGCCGCTTCAAGTGAGATTTCAGATTAGTCGTACTGCCCGCGTATTTACAGATGCGCGGCACATTTTGCAAATTGCATCAAGTCCTCCATCCTTAAATCCATAATGTTGCCATACTTTAGATTTAAAACTCAGTGGGGAATAAAATGTTTGTTTTGCTTCTCGCGCTTTCTGAGGGTGCACCACTAGCTTCATCCGCACACCTGATACACTGAGTTGTAGTGTAAGTGTACACATCCGCAAGTCCGTTGCTAAGGCATACTTTAAGTAGGTCGATTAAATTATGCGCCAAAAACAGGTGGACAACACTTGCTAATAAATAAAAAATACATTCTATATTAAAAATATAAGCTGTATCTTGGAAAAACCGATGCATCTCGCAAAAACCGATGCATCTCGATTTGCTTCCAAAATTTCATTCATCCTCAGCTGCTCTACCGATGCACTCGCATCGTGCATGCGCATGACCGCGTATCGATACGTATCAGTTAATCTTCCCATCCCTAATATATATATATATATATATATATATATATATATATATATATATATATATATATATATATATATATATATATATATAATTTGTTTTTCACGCTAATAATGTTATCTTTCAAACATCATCATCCTCATCATGATCATCATTGGTATTATTAATATTATGATTAAATTAGGATTTTTTTCCTTCATTTCCTAATATATAATAAAAAATACATTTTATAATAAATAGCCTCATTATTCATTTATTCACATGATTAATATATGAATATAGAATAAGTGTTAGCTTTTGTAAGTGATTTGATTTAGTATAGGATATGTCACATTCTCAATATTATTAGTAAAGGAAACATTGGATCTATATGTGGCATTAACATATATGTCAGTTAATATGGAAAGCGAGTGCATGTTTTTGGCAAATCTAATATTTTTAGTATTTTATTTTAAATGCGTCTGCGTGTAAAACAACATTATTTGCATAAATAAATGATGGGGTTCTTTAAAAAAGTAGTTTCTCCACCCCGTTTAAAACATATGGGCCTTTTACACTATAATGTGGTTCAAGAGATGGGTAAGCGACAGAGAATTTTGGGAAACATTCGTCACTACATAGTTCTTTCCCCAAACAATGCAGTGGTGAGTTGTTTGAGAAACGCAGCCCTGCTGGTGTGTTATGAATTGCATGTTTTAAATGACAGTGAGACATGCTACATTTATTGCCAGTGTAACCGTTAAGCTTAAATAGGCTGAGCATATTTTTATTAATATTAAAACACATTAATAAAAACTAGCCACCCTTTGATTTTTTTTCATTTCTGTATATTTTTATCAAACAAAAAATGCAATGAATTGTTTATTTTGGTTTTCATTTTATTAGAATAAATATAATTAATAGGCGACACAACTTCTCCACTGGCTCTTGCGTTTTAACATATACTACAGAAAGACTTTTTTGGCTCAAAGACATTTATGCCTGTTAATTTCAGCGCTGTATTTTGACAGATTTCACAAAGGCTTCAGCTATTCTACCTGTCAGCTGGTACCGTTTATGGCGTCTGTATCAAGTGTCTGAATGACAGCGAGAGAGAACGAGATGAGATCAGACCCCAGATTCGATGTGTGGCCTCATGTCAAAGTTACTTTACTGCATTTTTTTTAATATTGGCTTATCTAAATTAACTTTTCATTCGATTAAAAGCCGAAATATTGCCAGACAGACAAAGCAACTTTCTGTTCAGTGATAACATACGCACACACACAGAATACACTCTTGTCGGCATATTCATTATTGATTTTTTAACATTAAACGCACACTGTTAACCCTTACTGTAGATTATGCAGTAAATAACTGTAAAATAGCCAGTGTTTTGCTGTAATAAAAGGAAACAGTATTTTACTGTAAAAGGAGCAGGATTTGTATAAAATTTTGTAGTGCAAAGAATAAATTACAGTAATTTACTTTTTGTACCCATTACAGATAGTTACTGTGATAATAAATGGTAAATTACTGCTCAACCATTATTACCCCATGTACTCTGATGCTTTATTTTGCTATACATATATATATATATATATTTATATATATATATATATATATATATATATATATATATATATATATATATATATATATAGTTTTGGTATGTGTATGGTCAGTATTGAGGAGAAAGTGAGACAATGCATTGATGATAAGCTAAATTTCTCTGCAGCCATCTCTGTGTTTTCTTTGGTTCCTTTTATGTTTTTAACATTGAGTATCAGAAGTCAACCAATGTCAATGTCACAGAGCTAATTAAAAGGTAAAGATATCAACGAGTTGCATTTAAAGGCAAAAATATTCACACAGAGCAACCAAATTATCACAATCATTTTTATATCTTTGGTTACTTTTCTATAATTAATCTAATTTGCCTAGTTTAGCCTATAGTTAAGCTTTTAAATTGCACTTTACGCTGAATATTAGTATTTTGCTAAAAAAAAATGTGTTATTTAAAAAATATCGTAAACAGCACATACATAAATTTTTGCAGAGACTCAATGAATTTGTCTGGAAAACTTCAAATGAAGTAGGTAAAAGTGGCATTAACAGTATAGTATAAAGGCTTTCCTAAATAAATGTATTAATCAGGTTATTTTATTTATTTATTTATTCATTTATTTTAATTACTACAGGTTTGGAACAACATAAGGATCAGATTATTTATTATTATTATTAAATTTTTTTTTTGCTTTGGATGAAGTTTTTATGTTTTTATTTTTTTTATTTAATGATATGTGCATGATTGTGATAAATGTAGGCAGTTCCTTTGAAAATATACTATGTACCAGGGATGTCAAACTCCTGGAGAGCCGCAGCCCAGCAGAATTTAGTTCCAGCCCTGCTTCAACACACTTCCTTTAGATTTAGTTTGATCAGGTGTGTTTAATTCAGCCTGATCTCACGAGAAAACATAAGTATTTTACATTTTGGCAGTTTAGTGGCTAATTCGTACGAATTTGTACGAGTTCAGTCGTAAGAACTTGTACGATTTTAAAAAGGAGGCGTGGCACCTAACCCCACCCCTAAACCCAACCGTCATTGGGGGATGAGCAAATCGTACTAAAATGTTCGAATTAGATCGTACGAATTTGTACGAATTAGCCACTAAATGAAAAAGTTACGAATTGCTGTGAGATTGTGTTGGTTTAATTAGTATAACTGCACTGTTACTCTGTAGATTGTGCAGTAAATAACTGTAAAATAGCCAGTGTTTTGCTGTAATAAAAGGAAACAATATTTTACTGTAAAAGGAGTAGGCTTTGTATGAAATTGTGTAGTGCAAAAAATAAATTACAGTAATTTACTTTACGTACTCATTACAGATAGTAACTGACAATAAATAGCATATTACTGTTCAACCATTACTGTCCCATCTACTTTGATGCTTTATGTTGCTATTTATAGAGACGTGCATTTTAAAGACAGAAAACAATGATTTAGGCATCACCACACACTCCCACAGGCTGTCCGTCTTATCCTAAACACAAAGGTGTTAGAAAGAGTTTTCAGAAAATGCTGGCCCTTTAAGGCCCCGTTTACACTAGTGCGTTTTAGTTTGAAAACGCATAAGTTTTGCTACGGTTACGCCATCCGTCCACACTACGCCGGAGTTCTCGAGCGCCGAAAACTGAGCTTTTTGAAAACGCTGGAGAGGCCGTTTTCATTCTAAAACGCTGCTGCTCCGTCTCAGTGTGGATGGGGAAAGACGGAGACATTTTATTGCAGCACTTTTTGTGTGTGTGTGTGTGTGTGTGTGTGTGCGTGCGTGTGTGTGTGTGTGTGTGTGTGTGCATGCGCATGCGCGTGTGTGTGTTTATTGGATATGTGATTGTGATAAATGTTGGCAGTTGCTTTAAAAGTATGCTATATACCAGGGCTGCTCAATCCTGTTCCTGGAGATCTACCTTCCTGCAGATTTTAGTTGCTATCCATATCAAACACACCTAAACCAATTAATTAGGACCTGAACACCACTTGATAATTACGGGCAGGTGTGTTTGATATGGGTAGCAACTGAAATCTGCTGGAAGGTAGATCTCCAGGAACAGGATTGAGCACCCCTGCTATATACCATAGGGTCAAACTCCAAGTTCCTTGAGAACTGCAGCACAGCAGAGTTTAGTACCCACCCTGCTTCAACATTACCTGTAGATTTCTAACAAGCCTTTATTAGTTTCATCAGGTGTGTTTAATTAGAGTTACAGCTTAAAGTCCCGGTCACACTGCACTTTTCTCCCTAAAGACTTCCATTCATACTCACGCATATGAGTACTGCAGACCCGGAATGATAGCTCATGCAACAAATTTCATATTCGCAGCATTGGAAAGTTCAAGCTTGGAGAATGCTGAACGCGAAATCACATCATGTGATTGCTTGAGACCAATCAAAGATCAAAACATGACTTGCTTTTTCAATCTCTTATTATTTTGTTTAATTCCACTACTCGCTTTGTTTAATTCCCCTTCGCAGTGCAGTATGACAGAATTTTGCATGCTCAAACGTTAATGTGACCGCAGCCTTACTGTGACCTGTAATATGTAAGGCAATATTTATATCTGCTGATTTCTTTATTTTGTTATACATTTTCTGTTATTTGTTTGTTTGGTGCCAAAACAATAAAATAAATTTGTCTGAAAAAATGTTATGCCTTCTATTTTTAAATAACAGCTAAGAATACTGATTACTTTTAGTAACACTACAATAACTATATATGACATACTATTATTATGTATATGCAGTATAATGCTGTGATTTGTAACACTACAATACAGCAATTAACTGTACACAGATTTCAGTTAGTTACCACTGCTGCTCTATTACAGTAATTAACTGGCAACACTGTTGCCAGCTACTCACTGTATCGGTTTAGTTACAGTAAATAACTGGCAACACTGTTGCCAGCCACTCACTGTAATGGTTCAGTTACAGTAATTAACTGGCAACACTGTTGCCAGTTACTTACTGTAACCGAACTCTTACAGTGAGTCAACTGTAAAAAAAAAAACCCTGTTTAAATCACTCGTTTTAATAATAAATAAGATTGTTTATTATTTAAAATTGTAAGATCATGGTCGCGTGAGTTTTAAATTGAGAGTATGCATTGAGGATTTATGGCTATTGATCTTATCTACCCGCGACCCACCCAGAGTTAAACATCAAGTAGGTGCGTTAAAGGTGCATGTATAAATTAGTTGTGTTGCCTCCAGATGCTGTAAATAAATCATATGAATAAATAAATACTAGGCAATTTATTATAAAATGAAATTTAATATTTATTATATATTAGGAAATTGATGATAAAGATGATAATAACTATTATTTTTATTTTTGTGTATTAGAAATGAAAAAATCATAATTTAATAATAATATTAATGATGATCATGGAGATTATTCTTGTTATTATTATTATTATTATTATTATTATTATTAAGTAGGGTATTGTTTATTTATTTTTAGAAAAGTCTACTTTTACAATTTGACACTTGTAAACCAGAGCAGAACGTTCTAACCGGCAGGCCCATGTCATACAGTACAGATATTTAATAAATAACCTACTATAAATTAAAATAATTCATGTATGCTTTTTATTTTCACAAGCTTTGGAGATGTAACATAAATTCCGCTTTTAAATAGTAGGTCACCTATATCTTTCACTTGAGGCTGTGTTCAAAATGACATCAGTGTTTTTAAAGCGCACTGCAAAGGGAGCACAACTGTAAATATGAAGATCGCTAAAACTAAACTGTAAAAATAGGTAAAAAGCAAATTACACCTAAGAGAGATGATCTTAATGCTTTTTTTATTTTTAATCATTCGATGTTTAAATGTTATATTGTTCTAAATGATTAGGGCATAGGGGAATAAGTGGCAATAGAACACATCTAGGAACTACGTTTCAACTACAGCTGTAGTTGCGAGCGCTCAAGTTTGCGATGCAGTTTGCTAATGTTTGTTGGAGCGATATATTTGGGAAATGGCAAATCAACAAACTATGCTTGTAACGACGGAACTTGCGACCTTAGTTGATGATTTTGGGAAACGCACCCTAGATCTCTGCACTATAGGCCTAGCTTTAATATCACAATTTTCATAATTTAATTATTTCATATTCTATTTAATTCTATTTCATATTATAAAATATCTAATTGTGTGTTCTGATGGTTGGAATGACTAAAGTGTTAGTAATTAATGATAAAAAGAATTTTCAGTTTTGAGTAAACAATCCTTTGTGGAAACTAGGGGGCGCACAGATTCTTTCTGAGGGGGCAATGCCCCCCTTTGCCCCCCGCTACGGGCCTGATACTCGGCCTATAAGCCTAAATCGAAAAGTGCAAGTGCGCAACTGACAAGCCAACAGCAGAGAAACAAAGCAACCATCGCGGCACCGCAGTGATTACTTTTTCCGAAGTTCAGCTGTTCTTTTTGCACTTAATTATTATGCGTTTAATGTTAAAAAAATCAATAATAAATAGGCCTTCAAGAGTATTTCATGTGCTTGTGAAAACATTAAGTGAACATGCAGTGTTTGTGGAAAACATCTTTGTGAGGGAACTTTGCTGAGGTAACGCAAAAATAATTTTTTTTTTATTTTCCTTCCACCAGTTTTTTTTTTCTCACACCCATTTTTTATGAAGGCAAAATGGCTATTTACATGATTACAACAGGGTTATAATGGCTGATTGACTGTTTACACCAGGTAATAATATGTTTTTATAGATCGGATTGCAGGCCATTTATAGATGTTACCACGACTGGGGTGGAGTGACAGGAGACAACAGGAGGTAAGATCCAATATGCAGTTTATTCAATGTCAGGAAAGCAGTGGTTATCAGGTGCAAATGGGTATATAAAGGCAGTCCAGAATCGTAAACGTTAAACAGTCAAATGGTCAAAAGGCAGGCGGCTAAACAGGATAACAAGGGTACAAGGCTTTGATCGAGACACGGAGAAACAAGACAGGGAACCGCGTAGTAATGTCACTAGGAAGCAAACAAGACTCGGCAAACTGGAAGCGTGAATGAGTGGCTTATGAATGGAATGAAATCAGTCTGTGAACAAGGCTCAGCTGGTGATGCAATCAGGATAGATGCAGGGCTGATAGTGGAAAAAATTCCTGAGCCTGAACTTTTTTTCCTTGCCCCTGAGGTGAGTAGGGGTGGGGGTTCTATGTATGCAACGCACTTTTAACACATAACTTGTGGGCCCCTGGGCCCAAATATATTAACAGCCTTTGTGTAACCGTGATCATCATTATTGTCAAGTGGCTCTTTTTAGACACATGCCAGTAATGTCAGTGACACATGCCAGTGTCAGTGATCTTGTGACATGTGCCGGTAGGTGTCAGTATAAGCACGTTATAAGCACATTAATCTTATAAGTCTCTTTGCTTTAATATTTAAAAATCATTAGGCAAATGACACCTGTTATCTTACATGCATATATGTTATGAGTTTTCAACATGCATTTTATTATAACTTTTTAAAGGATATTATTTAAAATACCTTAAAATGAAAATAAGTTAAATAATAAAATAAATGAATGAATTAAAAATAGAGAAGTCCATATTGTAGGGAACAAAGGAACTGCCAGGATGCAATAATATACAGTACAACAGATAAGTGTAACCCCTCCCATACATAAGCATGCCACAATAAATTTGACTGACATGTACTGTCAAATGACTATATTACGTACGGAAGTATGACTACGAATACATAAAATAAATGCGTTTAAATTAAAACATCGTGGAGTAGCTCAGCAAATAAACTAACTTGCGACGCGATAAATTAGGTTAAAAGTCGCGTAATGATTAAATATGGTTTTGCTCGTGTTAATTAATGTCATAAGCTTCGCCGGGTGTCGATGTCACTGCAGTGACATGCAGCACGACACTCTGAGTGACACAGGTCACTACACATGCCACTAGCGAGTGACACATGACAGTGGAAAACCGGACGTGCCACCGGAAGTGCCACTACACTCAGTGGCATGTGCCAGTGTCATCTGTACGTCAGATGTCGTGTCACTCCATGTTAAAACTGCTACTGTGAATCCGCGTTCAAGCGCACACAATAAGCTAAAACTCGCCCTAAGCACCGGCAAAAACAAATAACAATGAATGTGTCGAGGAAAGAGTAAGGAAATATCTTAACTATTTATTAATAAACTTATTCTGAGTCAGTGTCGCAAAGATCCTGACTGGCAACCTTCTTTTGGACTCGCCTTTAGAAATTCATCTTTACGGATTACATGAAGGAGTTTTTTTGTTTTCGATTTGTTTTATTTCGTTAAGTAATAATTTAAAGCTTTCTATAAATATATTTATTATGTCTGTGAGGCATACATTTTGCTTCATTTTGTTAAGCGCTCCCGTTCAAAAACCATATGACAGAAAGCGCATAATTTTGGTTTTCTTTATTTTATAAAAACGCTGTAACGTTTTTTGATGTATTACTTGTACTTTGTGAGCAAAAATGACGGATAACTTTAAATTGCTCCCACTGAAAAAATGCAAGTGATTGCTCTGGCGCCTCGATGTCCTGCAAGCTTTTTATAAGCAAACTATGCGCCTAACAGCACACATTCTTTAACGTTTAAGCTACCATTGTTTTATACTTGAACTGTTTTATATCTTTTATTTTAGGCAAGTCGTGATGATCTGAGAAGGCAAACTGATCAAACAGACAATGATAGTCTTCCGCTGGGCGCTGTTCGTTAAAAAAACAACTTATTTTTAACGAATAAAAAATGCTCCAAACGTTTTTCTAAATAAGCTGAATAAAAAACGAAACTAAATATAAACACTTTGCCATTAGGCTACATACAAAACTGAACTATTTCATAGCTGAAACACTAAGTTGTTTAAGGAGAAGGGGGAAATATATTTTTGTCCCGTCTATTGCTTCACAGTTATTTCGAGAATAAACCCAGCGTAAATATGCAGATGTCATTCCCAAAACATATCAGCGTATATGTGCCGAAATTGAAAGTTTCATACAAATTCTGAATGGATTATAGCCTGGAAAGTGCAAAGCACGCTCCTCTTATTATCACTAAAAAGCGTCACTAATCTTAGTTCATAGAGATCTCACAAAGATCCGTTATAATTTATAAAGCTCTCTAAATTACACAATTAATCTTTTATTTACATGGCGTCTACACTCAAAAGATGATTCCCGAGCACACAAAATGGCACTTAATAAAAACCAATCCGGCGCTTTCAGCAGTGAGTGAATTCTGCGAATCTAGAGAAATGACAGATCAATATCCGTGAACCTGATTTTTTTTTTCCCCGCAGCTACAGTACGCCGGAAATTCGGCGTGGTGCCGGAACGCTATCAACCCTGTAGATGAATGAACAGACATGCGTGTTTGGGAGCAGTGCATGTATGAATGTGTAGTCCTGGGAAAAGCGGAAATGTAGTTTAGAGAGTTCGTGTGAAAAACAGCGATCTTCTGGGAAGCGATCGCTGGTTGTGTGACAATAGATAAAATTATAATGCATAGATCAGGAAAATACCACGTGAAAAAAAAGGTCATGCAATTTTTTTAAATAGAATAAATGTATACATTTAAACTGTATTGTAATTTACATTTAAAATATACTATAATTTTTAGAGCGTATTAACACGAATGGCAGGTGTTCTTGATCGAAAAGCAGCAAAACTATGTTGAATGCCGAGCTTGTGTCAAGCTGATAGTACGGAGACTTTTTGAGCATGTTGTTGAGTGATGCTTGGCTATCCTGCTGACAATTGGCAACTATGTAACATCAAAATCAGAAATGCATGTTACTTTGTATAAACGTATCCATGTACTGTATGATGTGAGTCTAGTTACCAGCGTGAAAAACAGGTAGTAATAGAAACGTTTTTATTACGTGTTTGAGGCCATACTATTTGACTACAAAAGTGCAGTCAGTAGGCTACTTCAACTTTTACCAGAGTTGTTTTAAGCATCAGTATCACTTCTTCTTAAGTAGGATGTGTGTATTTTTGCCATCTCTGTCCATTTCTTAAAAATAAATAATAATACAGTAAAAAGTATGGTTAAATTAACAGAAATGTGTCCTTATACAAAAACGTGTGTATCATGCAATCAAAATAGCATTTATTATTTGAATATCACATTAATTTTCTTAAAATAACACATAAGGATGTGCATTATATCAACTAAAACAGAGTTTTTCTTTGTTATAGCAGGTGCAGCCAAACTGCGACACAACAACCACAGAATTTACAGGGCCGTGAGAGATCACCTGTACGGTCTGGCGTTGGCAGACGCAGAGCTGAAAACACTAATCTGCTTTTGTTGTTGTTAATGTTAAATTGACCAATACATGTTTTGTCATTACTTTTGTCTGCAAACATTAGGCTAATAAATAATATTTTTTAAACAAAATGTTGAATTTCTGAATTATGTGAATTTTCTAAAACGTTTATAAAGGTATTTCTCACAACCAAATTTCGACTTAAAATTGACGTATTTTCGACGACATGAAAAAGACGTCTTTTTACCTTTCATTTTCCCACCTGTTTTCCATGTTGTTTGGACGTCTTACAATTACGTCTTTTTGACGACATGAAAAAGACGTCTTTTCACCTTTCACTTTCCCACCTGTTTTCCACGTCTGACAATGTCGTCTTTTCAACATCTTTTTGAAGAATTTTTGCTGGGTGGGTACATGGAAGGGCATTTTCAAAAACCCATAATATGGGCTCTTTAACAGAGTGAAGATTTTTAAACATAATAGTTTTAATAACTAATTTATATTGCCTTTGCTATGATGACACTACTTATTTGTCTACTTTTTTTTTTTTGCAATATGTTAGTATAAATTCAGATTTCATTGCAATTTAAAGAGTTATTTGTATAAAAGTGGTTTATTCTTTAAGAGAATGGAACAAAAAATATTATGGGGCTAATAATATTGATCTTATTTTTGAACATTTGAACATTATTTTTAAAATGGCATGAATTCCAAACTAAAAGAAATAAAAATATTTATTATAGGAAAATATTTAAGGAAATACTGTGAAAATGTCCTTAGTCTGTTAAACATCACTTTGATATTCATCATATTTGAAAAATATTACAGGTTTCACAGAAGGGCTAATAATTTTGACTTCAACTGTATGTATGCTGTAAACAAAATCTATTAATTAACAGGTTCTGTATTTTGTGATTTACATTTTCCCCCTGTTTTTTAACGTTAATGAATTGCAGACTTTGTCTCTCTAAGACTAAACACACGAAAATTTCAGAAAATCTCCTGGCAGCTTACTAACACTAACCCAGATAATCTTCAAACAATAAATGTTTGTTATTTATTTATATATTTATTTATTTTAGCTTTCAACATCAAAAGTGTGTTGGTGGAATGACCAACATAAAAATGTTTGTTAAATTAATTTTGCAACAAAATAAAAATGTGTTATTTCATTTTATCTTAAAGATGTATGTTCTATCATATTAGTAGTTTGCAAAAAGTATAAGAATTAGAAAAACTAAAAGTTTGCAGGCTCATTCACACACAACATAACTCCAGTGTTTCTTGTGTGCTTTTCTCCTTTTCTCTCATTTAACAGGGTAGAAAGGAAAGATGAACTTTGATTCAAACCAGGATATTGTAAGTATTTCCAGTATTTATTGACTGTACCAGTTACTATAATCTTTATCTGTTCTTGTCAGAGAAATTACATTTTTTATTTTTTTGCATGTTTGTCTTGAACAGTTAGTGTAAGTTAGTTGAACTGGAAACTCACATGTTCATTACAGCGTGTCTGTCACATATACACAACTGCATCTGCTGCAACACACCACAAACATCAATGTCACACTTCTTAGTGCACTTGGTCTTTGTAAAATCACTTTCCATTTTCCACCTCACTGAAAGTGTCTTAGCTATAAATATGACAACATAAATTGCACATCTGAGCTTTGAGTGTGTGATTCACTTGACTTTTTGTTTTCATAAGGTCTACAGTCTTCACACAGCTTCATGAACAGGAACATTTCTTCTTAACACACCAGTGTTTGTATCTGCCAGTTAGTGGAACAATACAGACATTTTCAGTTTTCATTCGGGCTATTAAATGTGTTTTGGCTGGAAAAACTTTTTTGAATAAAAAAACATGTAATTTTTTTTCTCTTTTTATCACACAGTGAAATAAGCTGTTTAAACTTTGATTGAACATATTCTACATTGGATGATTATTAATAAATAATCAGAATATTAACTGACAAAAATACCTGAGAGGTTAAACTTGGGGGTTGAAAGGTTGTTTATAATTACTAATAAAAAAAAAAAAAAAAACATGAACATATTTTGGTGGAGTAATACTATTTCAGTGGATCTTTGACATGTTGTGTTGTGTCAAAGTGTGTTTAAAACAGACATTCTTGTTCAGGTTAAAAAAAGAATCTCTTATTTTCTTACTGCAGGAGAACACATGGTGGCGCCATGATAAACACTGACCTGCAGCAATACAACAATAATCAACAGGAAAGATCAAGCCATAAGTCTTTCACCTAATTTCACCTTTCTTCATTTAACATATTTCAACATCACACGAACATACACTTGTGTTTGGATTTGCTTGGATAAACTAAATAATAAATGCACAATATAAGGAATCTGTTTTATGGTATTTATTTCTTTAATTGAAAATATTGCGCCTAGAATAGCTTCAATGGTATAAGAAATTTCAAAGCAACATGTATCATTCTACATTGATTAAGGGTGCTTTCACACTAGCACTTTTGGTCGGTACCCAAGTTCATTTGACGTCATAGTACAGTACGTTAAGCTAGTGTGAACGTGTCTTCTGAACTCGGGTGCGCACCCGTGAACCGTACCTGAGTCCGCCTGAAAGAGGTGGTATGGGGTACGGTTTACGCAAACTTAGTTCACTTCTGATGAGTGTACCGCCAACTGTACAACAAACTATCGTTTTCATAGCATTCGTTCATGTGTGTGTCTGTGTCACGTTTCACACCTTGGTGACATGAGTGGGACTGAGCCTGGGCAAACAGTGATACACAGTGATTTCTGCTTGTCTCCTTTAAAAACAGCCTCTGCAGACACTGTGGCTGTTTCTCAATATGCGTTCTTGTCTGAACTTGCGTTCTTGTGTCCTCATGAAACGTCATCAACCTTTGCTAAAGTACTGTTCCAATTCAAAGTTCACTTTTTATTCTCATTTTATTGTTAACGTACAGTGAAACTGATGAATCCATGGTGAGGTAAGTGATGTTATGAAGTACACTGCTGTTCCATTTGAAAAAGTACCCGACTTGTGTCCTCGCGTCCTCGGGAGTTCGTTCTTCCAAGTCTGAACTTCCAAGGACGCAAGTCTGAACTTTGCGTACTTGGTATTGAGAAACAGCCTGTGTGATGTTGTAGGAAGCAAATCTTGAGGTAACAAGTAGAGGGTATGTGGAATGAATGACTAATAAAGGGAAAACAAGACAGGGAAGCATATGGCACAAAGAGAAAAACAAAGCCATGTGCTCACATCAAATAGGCTGAGAACATACAGCCAATGAGAACACATTAACTATGTGCACACACAGAGCAAAACAAGAAAACAAAAACTCATGCTACAAACTACACAAATGACAACACAAGACTTTAGACTGAACAAGAGAGAGAAGTGCCCAGTTAGTGAGTGAACACCCAACCATCCACACACGTTTGACATGGATGTCTGAGTCCCAGGGCCAAATCAAAACCAGGATTGATAGAAGTATCTCATGGTTGAACAGCAGGCCATGCACAAATAAACAAGTGAGTGCACCCACAACAAGACACAAAGACAAGCGAGAGAGAACATGACTTGAGCTTGCCACAACCACACACTCACTACGAAAATACATAGACATGAGACAGTATGGCCTAAGAGAATGCAAACTTCACACTTCAAAAGAGACAAGACAGGCACAGTGTCTTTCCCAAAACAATATTAAAATGACAGAGCCATGACAGTATCAGAAACAGAATATCAACCAGAGAGTGCCTGAGGTAGTCCAAAGAAAATAGTACATCTTGCAGTTAACTTGCAACTTGCAGACAAATGGGCAAGATTGATTCGTTTTAATGGAGTTTGACTGTTTTTTTTAAATACTTTCACAATCCAGGAGTCAAATATTCTGCTAATTTGGAGCAATCACCGGACATAGATTCGACAAACAGTGTTGTTGTTTTGAACATCAGAATATTCTTTCTCTCAAGCACAATAGTAGGCCTATAACAATTGTTTCTACAATACCTGTCTCTGCCATTGTTTTGTAAATGTTAAGCTTTATTTCAATTTCAGAAAACCGTTATCAGTTTCAGAAAACAGTAATTTTGCTAAATGATTGGTCAATGTCACAGAAACAGTCCCTGCGATTGCTACTTTTCACCACAAGAGGGTTTCATCACACGAGTTTTGACATTCACAATCTGGACTTCCTCATGCCCCTGTACCTAGCAGAGATGGCAAAAGTACACACATCATTTACTTAAGTAGAAGTAAGTACAGATACTCGCATTTAAAACGACTCTGGTAAAAGTAAAAGTACTGACTAACATTGTACTTAAGCAAAAGTAAAAAGTAGTAATTTGAAACAGTCCAAAGACGTGGTATAGGTGAATAATAGGTAACTAAATTGGCAGTAGTGTATAAGTGTGTGTGTGAATGTAAGTGTGTAGGGGTGTTTCCCAGTACTGGGTTGCAGCTGGAAGGGTATCCGCTGTGTAAAACAAATGCTGGAATAATTGGCGGTTCATTCTTCTGTGATAACCCCTGATAAATCAGGGACGAAGCTGAAGGATAGTGAGTGAGATAGGTAGGTAACTATTCCTCACATCCTATTGATACAAAATAACTGACTCCAGTTTTATGTAAAATGTTTTTTGCCAAATTTATGAAAGTAGCCAAGCAGCATCAAACTCTGCAATATAGCCTCACAAAATTGTTTAAAAAGGCGGCCCATGTATCATCATTCTGACGCAAACTCAGCGTTCAGCATGTAGTTTTTCGGCTGTTAGATCAAAAACATCAGCTGCCAGTCATGTTGATTCACTCTAAAAATTATTCTTTAGGCCGGTCTATCTTTATAAATAATGTCTTACATTTTACACTGAATTCTGTCTAAAATATATAGATTTTTTTTTTGTCTTTTGGTAAAACAACTTCTTATCTAATTTAACTGCAGACTTTTTTTTTTTTTTGCACTAGGTTAAAGCTGCTTATTTCTTCAAAGAGCAGCTCTTATACATAACCCAGAAATAAAGCAAATTAACCGCAATGCATAATTTTTTTTTTATAAAACATTTGATTGTTTTGTTACTAAATGTAAAAATCTTTACAAATAAAAGCACAATTATTTGCTGTATTAGATTGAAAGCCCGTGCAGTAATGATCAAAAGTGGGCAAAAAGCTTAAGCATGTAAACACCCTCTTGTTTACCTGTGATCTGATCGAGTAAAAGGTGTATTATTACTCTGTAAATTACTCTGTAAATGTCTTTGCTGACTCTCTCTCTTAGTCATTCCAGCCTTTCTTATAGTAATCTTTATAAATTAGCCCACATACGGTGTGCGATAGCCACGCACTAGCATCCAGGCGCAAAATGAGGAAAAATAGACTGCTTGCTTTAAAAAGGTGCTGTTAATAAGAAATAATAAAGATTGCGCGACCAAACACATAAAAACGAAAGTAACAAAAATGGTTTTGAAAATGTAAGGAGTAGAAAGTACAGATATTTGTGTAAAATTGTAAGAAGTAAAAGTAAAAAGTTGTCAAAAAAATAAGTAGTGGAGTAAAGTACTGATACCAGAAAAATGTACTTAAGTACAGTAACAAAGTATTTGTTCTACGTTACTTCCCATCTCTGGTACCTAGCCCACTATAAAACCTAATAAGTTAAGGTAACTCAAACCATTTGACGAAGCCGATTGCAACAAATCATTTAAGTTCTAAAACTAATTCTAATGAGTACTGTCAACTTAATCCATTTGAGTAAATAAAGCAGTTCGAGCACAGTAAAACCCAATAAATGAAGAGAACTCAAACCAACTGAGTATTGTAACCCAATAAGTTAAGGCAACTCAAACAGTTTAAGAAAACCAATTTCTACAAACCATTTGAGTTAAAAAACTAATCTATATGTATACTGTGAACTTACTTCATTTAAGTTAAAGTAATCATGTGTTTAGTTAACCCATTACCTTCAACACTGAGTTCAGAACTCTTTTCAGATTCAATACATTTTGAGTTGACTACACTCATTTCATTTGAACATGCTAATTGTTGGGTTTTACATAGCAATTTTAGTTAATTCCTCTTCAAAATTATTCTTTGTCCCATTCATTTGTCCCAAGGGTTATTTACAGTATGTACAGCAGTAATACACCACATCGATAAAAAGCGTCCACAGACCAGACAAGAATTTAACATACACAAAGACAAATAAAAACTGCAGCTAAAAAGAGGTTCACTAGGTAAATGTTTTAATAGTTTATAGATAAATAAACAGTGATTGCACACCTAACATGGACAGGGTGATATCTCCTTCTGTTGATAGTGTTCAATGCTTGATTGGCAAGTTGGGGAAAATAATTCTTGTACCTCTGTTTAAGAGTGCATGGAGTTCTAAAATGTAAGGCAGATGCTAACGATTGCTGCATCTACACTGCAGATCTTGATGGTCAATTCAGATTTTGTGACTGAATCTAAATTTATTTGACTTGCTTATAGTGTCCTTTTGTATCTGCAACTCATATCCGATATTTACATTTATTGTATATAACAAAACAACACTAAAGTAGATGCACTGGAACTGGAAAAGGAAGTGAAGAAACACTTGATAGTTACCGACTGTCATTAGAAAATGAATTGAAAATGGTACAAGATTCAACCTTATGCAATTGATGAAGCCGGGGTGATTGTACGATGCTTTGCTTTCCACAACACATTTAAAGGAGGGAAAAATAATGCTATCTTAAAAAAAGAGGAGAGTTGTTGCAGCTTCAGTGAAAGTTGCATTTATCACTACTACATCAATAGAGAGATGTGTGGAGACCCCAAAGGACTTGTGAGTGGTGGGATCAAATTCATGGAGTCTGGGGTCAGGAACAAGGTTTTTTTTTGACATGCTTAGTAAGTGACTGTCTCTTTTGACAACATTTGACAAAATTTTGCCTGGCTATATATGTGTAGAAATGCATTACAGTTGAAGTGTGGTGGCTTACAACTGTCACTGGTTATTGCACACTGGATCATATCTTTGACATAAGTGACGCGTCAGTGTGCCTTATTGACTGGAAGTTTTGCCAAGCATTGCTAGATGACATAATGTGCAACTACATCAAGCTGCCAGAAAGTAAGGAACTTCTAACAATTATTTTTGTATGTATTAAATAACCATTGGGATTTTTTTTTTCAGTGTCAAGGGGCTATTGTCAGGAGCCATATTACCTGTCATCGAACCATTTAAAAACCACACAGACTATTTTAATTGTAAAGGGTGGCATTTGGCAATCTACAAACTGTTGACCACGAATTCTGATAGGACAGTTATATTTTTTTCTGCCTGGTTGTTGTCTCTTTCTCCACATAATAAAGTTATTACTTCATTTGATAAATTTGACTGTTGGGTTTTACAGTGTACGTCTTTAAGCCATAGAGATTTAGGACACCACCTCCCGTATGTAGATGCACAAAATGAGGGATAGGGGTAAAAAGAAGGGCTAAGAGGTAAAATTGGAATTGGGCTTTAGTATAGGCATTTTTTATGAAAAACAAACAAACAAACAACAATCTGAGGTTGGTCAAGAGTAACATGGCGTAAAATACAGAACAGTCTCACTTGAAAAAAGGCACTGAAGAATGTAATCAGTTGCTTAACCTTTGTTTCATATGTGATGGTGTAGTGCAGCTGATTGATATGAGTAACCAAAATGTGATGGTGCTGTGCAGCTGATTGGCATTGACATCGGCCAATCGGCACGTAGCACCGCCTTTTTAAACCTGATTGGTTGGTGCTTGGGATACGTCACGTCCGACTCCGATGCACTGGTTTGGGTGTCTGTAGCCGCTGCTACAGGTAGAGGCTCTGCGCTCGTTCTAAATTTTTTGTAAGTTGTTTGATTCGACCCACGTTAAGCTCTCTTTTGGCATTGTTCTAGTGCATCGTGTGGCGGTGGCTTTTCCCTTGGCTGTGGTGGCTGGATGACTGTTCAATTGCAGGTATGTGATGGCTTTTAACTGGCTGAGTAATGGGGTTTAGCCGCATTTAACCTGCATGTTTCATGCCGTACAGCTATTAATTCCGGCAATTCGCTGTATTGTATCGACCAACGAGTGATTAGAACGTGTCTGAGTGTGCACCCATTGGTAAGTGAAGCACGTATGATTTGGTGTGATCATTTAAAGGACCATGTTAATGGGCTTGTTTGCGCTTTTCCTCCTTAGGATCCTCCTTTTTCCCTTTCTTTCTCCCCTTTCTCTTTTACGTCGGATCTTCCTCTGGTATCATTTGCCTACTAGCTCCCGTGTTCATCGCTATTGCTGTGGTTACCGTAGATCGTCTTCAACTGCTGCTAATGCTAACGCCGGCATATTGGCTGCCGCTTGGACACCACCAATGCAGCTGTTAGCGTGCTGCTTTGTGCTCGCCTTCATTCTTTCATTTGTTTACTTGTGTTGGATAATTGATTTTGTTAACATTAGCAGTGTTCTGCTTTTTGTTGTGTCTTTAATTTATGCAAAGCATTGATTTTGTTTTCGTTATTAAGATTATTCTTTTGTGTGTTTATTAGTCTTATTTCGAGTTACCGTTAATGTTTGGGCTTAGTGTAGGTCAGATGGTGCAACTAAAGCTGTAGCTATCTTTCAATTAGATCATGTAAAGTAGGTGTTAACCTGATTGACCCACTTATTTGTGTTTTGTTGGTTATTTATTTTTATTTATTTCAGGAACTGAGGTTTCCCCCGGTGGATGACGGGTCACTTTCCACTGGTGGTGGTGTTTCTCTACCGTGTGCTGTGGGACACAGTGCGTGATAGCGTGATTTTTGAGTGCACTGTGGTGTGTGCGTGTGCTGGGGTAAAGTCTGTCCACTTGTACCCAGTCAGTGGGAACCTCCAATCCTGGTTTGGTTTTGTTTATTTTTTGTTTCTTGTGTTTAATAATGAAGTGGGAATTTTTGATGTGTTTTTAAGAACCGTACAATTTGACAGTTTTATTCCAAATAAATATTTTTGTACTTTTGCATTTTACCTTTCTGGGAGAAATGAACCTGTGTCCTTTTCTAATAGTTGTTTCCCTGGGTAACTCCCGGGGTGGCGTAGTTGGTTATTTTTATTTAAAGAGATTTAAACCCTACTCTATACCCTCGTCACACATAGTTTGACATTTTGACTTTAAAACTTCAGCTTTACAAACACTTTTGTGCTGGATTGGATCAAAATGAATAAACCACACCTCTCAGTTCAATAATCTTTAAAAACTATGTTTTTTTTTTTCTGGACACAAACTCCCACATTAAACTGAAGTGAAGATCTGTCAGCCAATCATGTCAAATACATAAACTGACTGGATGACAAAGTGTAACACGGAAAAAACTATCACCTTCAGTTTAATTTTAAGCAATTACCAAAAATTCATTAAAAACTAAGAGGTTTCACATTTTTCAGAGTAGTAAATGCACCCTTTTTTTGAACCCTTAACAAAATTTGTGCTCTTGAAATAGGATGGGGGTTCCAGACTTTAAGAAGCCCTGCTCTGTAAAATAAAATGATTAAAGTTTTACCCACCTTAAATTGTCCAGTTTCTTAAGTGCAAACATTTGTTGTTGGTCTCCCTTACACATACACCAGTATTCAGGTCAAAAACGTTGGTTATCAATCAAGGTGACTATATATTTGTAAGATGTTAGAATTCTGTCATGGCCCTTAAAGATACTGTGCTCGGGGCTTTGAAGATATATCTGATATCAATAGAATATTTTTTATGCTAACTTAGTGACAATAACAGAATTACCTGCAAGCTTAATGATGTGCCTGTTTTCATACTGGCTACAACAATCAACAAACAACATTGAAGGGAGCCAGTAGATGTTAACACACTGTTCACCCTAACCCTCTGACACCTTTAGGTTTTCACAACTAATAGGTCAAGACAAAAGACCTATCCTTGAGCAAGACTAACCTTGGCAAAAGGAACCACCACAGACTGTTTTCATAGAGATATTGGGAGAGTGACATTAGAAATGTATAATAAAAACATTGGGCCTAGTTGCCCTAAACAGACTTTCAGTAGGCAACCACTAATAGAAACAAAACCGTATAAAGCTGCTCATGTGTTTGCCACAAAACGCAAGTGGTGCTCGCTGCAGAGCCATTTGAGGAGAGCTAAGCTCCAACGAGGGGGAGCTTAAGCTTGAGCTCCACCTTTTTTGCACTTCTTCTACGAGAGTTGTCACTGGGGGTAGGGTTAGGGGTGGGGTTGGTGTACGCATTAAAACAGCTTACAGGAGGAGGAGTGACAGGTCATGCTCCCCCTCGCTGGAGCTCAGCTCTCCTCAAATGGCTCTGCAGCGAGCACCCTCTCACAAAACATCCCTCGACCGCAGTTTATGTTTGACCCCCATGAACTTCAATCACTCCACAACACGAATTTACCGCGCTCACCACCAATGACAACAACACCTTTCACTCATCACTTCCGGTGTGTAGTACATTCTGCATCACTTCTGGTGTGTGCTACATTCCCTTTGCGTAAGGAATGTGTAATTGTAAATTTGTTTTAGAACTGGTAAAAGTGTTATGTCGATTAAATTATTATTTTTTAAATGTACATTTGTTTCATCATTGGTAAAATCATTTTTCCTATGTAATTGTGTCTTATGATAAGTAAAAATGTATATTTGTCTTAAGCTTTGTAAAAGTGTTTCACACTTTGTAATGTTTTGCACTTCCCGGCCACCGTAGGAAAGTAATAGGTGCCTGTAACGAGGAGCCTGACACGGAGGGATCCATTTGCAGTATATTTAATAGACACAGTTCAATCACAATTATACAATACGCATTTGCATGTGAACTCACATCAACAGTATTCAATAAGGGTCGAAGGGCTGGCGGCTGACAGTCACAGAGTGATATAACAGGCATGGATCAGTGGCAGGCGGCTTGGATCAGAGTCTCAATATCAGGCGTGGGTCAAGGGCAGGCAGCGTGGTTCAGAGTCCAGATACAAGCAAGGTTCAGGACAGGCAGGAGGCACCTCAGAGTCAGTAACAGTCCAGGATAATACACGGGAGATCAGGCAAGGGAATAACGCTCAGAGATGTTAGCCATGGCAGAACAAGACTTCGCACTGAACTGGTGTGTGAGCGTGGCTTATATCAGGGAGCGTGGGTCGTTAGCGGGATTGGTCTCAGGTGTGTGCGCTATCAGTTTAAGTGGATCATGTAATGCTAAAAGTCCGGAGATGGTGGCCTCTGCTGGCCAGCCAGGGGAATGACTGGGACAGAGTCAGTGACAGGTGCCCATTTTTTTTTTCATTATTTCTCTATTTTTTTTTTTTTTTTGCTGTCTCAGAAGTTTGTGTCTTTAAAAGTCAGCCAGCAAACACTCAGATAATCAGGTAATAATTCACAGAGAATAAAGAACCATATTTAAAATTGTTAAATATTTATTTAAATGTTAAATAACTGCTTTCTTATTGTATGCAGTTTTAAAAAAAAAGTATTACCCCAGTCATTATTGCTTTTATTACTATTAACATTATTATTATTATTAATAATAATAACAGCAACAACAAAAACAACAACAACAATTAATTCATAGATTGATTTCTAAAGGATCATGTGACTGAAGACTGGAGTAATGCAGCTGGAAAATTATCTTTAAAATCACTGTAATAAATGGTTAAATAAAATGATAAACTACTTTTGAACAGTTATTTTATAGTGCAATAACATTTCACAATTATACAATATGTACTGTATTATGATATAATAAATGCAGCTTTGGTGAGCAGGAGAAGCTTATTTTAAAACATTTAACAATCATACTGACCCCAAACTTTTGACCAGTTGTGTGTAAATATTTTATAAGCGAAAATGTGCACTTTAATTTTGATACCCACAGACCTCGTCACCAAATATAAATCAGAGAGGTCAGACTTTCTCATTCAGAGCCTCATTTCAGTAGTCAAGTTTTGTAAAAATCTATCTATTGAATTAATCAATCTATTAAAGAAATGTTGGCTAAAAATCTGCGTTTTAGGTTATAATAAAAGAGAGAAACAACAGGTGGACTGAGACTGCATCAGATCATGAAGCAAAGCAATGTTGATCTTTTTTTTGAGCTGTCAGTGCAGAACAAAACAACAGGCCTAATACAACATATTATAATATTAAAATAAAATAATATAAGTTATCAGATGGTAACTTTGGTCAATTTTCCTTACGGATAAACAGCTCTCAGTAATATTTCAGCATGTTTTCACTTTCGAACAGCAGTATTAGACAAGAAATGCACATTTGTCAGTAGGAATGACACCCTGTCCTCTCTTCATATAGCTGTATATTTGGCTATTGCACAATCATAATACGCTGTGATATAGCCTGGGTCGTTAGTTTGTTGGATTGTTTTGTTTTCTCACCACAATCGGTCCGCTCAGTCGAGCAGAGACCATCTCATTTAGGCGATCTCGGACCAATTGATTTGGTGCAGATCCGAGCGATTGCTGGATACACAAATGCCAAACAAACCGCGCTAACAGGGGAAACGAGACAGATTCCAAAACAAATGTCTGTGTGTGAAAGGTCCAAAGGTCAATTGACAGACAGTCGCTGCCAAGGTAAACTTTTGTGACAAGGCAACACTGGCCCGAACATCTCTCCTTACTGTCGAGCCCTGACATATATAAAATCAAATCACTTTTATTGTCACAAATATCAGCAGCACGTGTGTTATGATGAGTGAAAAGCTGCACATCTTCATAAAAGAGGCCGATGTAGATGGTTCATCCCAATTGTCACTTGACTTCTTTAAAGTCCCAGTTTCTAACCTGGTGCCCATGTTGATGTCTATAGTAAGCAAATAAAAAAAAAAATTACGAATGTACTAACGTTATCACTTAGCTCCTAATGTGAATGGGCGGGGCTAATGTGACAGACGTAGAACAGCGAGATTTCTATTCTGAGGTTGTAAACTACAATTTGTAATGTGATTTTTTTGTTTCTCTCTGAGTGAATTCACTCAGAAATATGACAGGTGAAGTTTACCAAAAAATAAAAGATAACATTTTCCACCATAACAAACATTTTCTTGCGCACCCCTGGTGGTCAGACAGTTTAGGAACCGCTGATCTAGATTGAGAGAGTAGACTAGAATGTCATCAATGTAGGTGATTAAACATTTGCTCAGTGAATCATGAAGATTTCATTGATAAAAGATTGAAAGAGTGCAGTTTAGTTTGCTGGTACATAGGGCATGACAAGATACTCATAGGGTCAAATAGTGGTTGGGAAGGCAGTTTTCCACTCATCTATCTCACGGATTAGAATCAGGTTGTAAGCGCTCAAGAGATCAATTTTGGAGTAAGGTTATTATAGTGTTGGATTTTTCATTCTTTTCAGAATTTATTACGTTTTGACCTTATATTTTTCAAAATAAGTTAGTTTTAACAGAGGTTGGTAGTAACGAGTTAAATTAACTAGTACTTTTTGAGTAAACCTAAATATACTTTTACACTTACTCAAGTAAATTATTTGAGAAAAATCAGTACTCATACTTCACTACATTTAGTGGCGTTCCTCCATTACTGTCAAATAATAATAAAAATGATCCATATGACTTGTTTGCCAATATCGCAAGGCGCCGCATTGGGAAGGTTGTGAGGTTGCTTTATGGACGTGTCTCCTGCTTTCAGTTAGAGCACACGCGCCTATGTTGGAATAATGGCTGAAGTTTAGGAAGACGTGCGAGTTTATACTGCTGTCCCACCATGTCGCCATCTTCGGTTCCGAGAAGGACGGGAAAGCTATCTGTGCAGTGACTTTATCAGAACAGGGGCCTGTTCCAGTAAGGAGGTTCAAGCAACTCTGAGTTTAACTTGAACTCTGAGTTGAATTATAGAGAGATTAAAAACTCTTTAAAAAAAAGTTTACGGTTTCAGAACAGCTGATCAGCTGTGAGTTAGGTCAATCAACTTTGAGTAGAGCAACTCAGAGTTAAACGCACACAACCGCAACTAAAAGGCATTATCAATGGAGAGCAGAAATTACAAGTGACCATGGGAAAATCTGAAAAAAGGCATCAGCATTTCTTTCTCCAGCTGAACTTGATGTGCTCATGCTAAGTTGTAGCAAATATGACCATATATTTAAAAAAGCAAGACCTCTGTCTCAGTGAAACAGAGACCGTTAGTGTGGGAAAACATAGTTGCTCAAGTTAATGCTTAATTTTATATTTAAAGTATTTAAATGTTTAAGTAAAATAAAGTAAGTAAGTTAATGCTTGATGTTTATTAAATTTACACTTAAAAAAGTGGGGAATTGGCCTGAATTTTGAAATTATGTCAGATGTAATTGCATTAAATTACAAAAAAATAGGCTACTGCAAAGTTTCTACAACAAATTTAAAACTGCATAGTTTATACAACAAAGCTGATCAGTTCAAATAGATTTAAAAGTGCACTTGTGTGTCTGCCTTTATTATTGATCAAGTGGTGGGGGTTGATATGACATTTAGAAAAGTAAAAAGAACTAAAAAAAATAGTTTTTAAATTGAGTAATAATCCCGTTAATCTAGTTACAGCACAAGTCGAAGGTCTGTGAATTTAAGCTAATCATTTATTTAAAAAAGACAAGCCATTCTTGTACGTGGCTTTGTTCTTTGTGTGACTGAAATGTAGGCAATAGCTATGTTTCCATCCAAAAATATTAATTAAATTTATGTGCAAAACTGGAATAATGCATAAAAGATATGCATATAAAGCTTATCCGTCCAATGACAAACAAAATTATCACTTCCTGATTAACTGGCGCTAAATATCAACAGTAAAAACAGAATTTACTGTGGTAGAAGCAGCTGTGTGAATATTTTCTTTATTTAATAAATATGCTTGTGGGCATTTGAAGTTGAGAACAGACGCTCTGGACATGCTTTAAAGAGACACTCTAGAGGTCATTAATAATATAATAACATAAGTACTGAAAGGGTTAAGGCATTTTAGAATGACCAAAAAAAAAATAAATCAGATGTGTTACAGTGTGCTCAGCCTGCTGCTTTGTCCATTTACAAACATTTTCATGCACATACTGGAATTGGTTCAGTAAAAATGTTTCCATTGCAGTTAATGCGCATCTTTTCTTAACAAATAAAAGTTTATCCTACTTAGATATGCGCATATGTCTTTATGCATATTTTGTGCATCATGACATTTCTTTCAATATATCCAAAATGAGCATTAAAATAGGTGGGTGGAAATGTAAGGCTAGGGCGAGAAATACCGATTCTTCTTTAAAAAATGGAGGAGACCGACAAAAACTCAGAGTTTAGAGAATATTTAAAAATAGAAAAAACATTGTCCACACTTTATTGTCCACACGTGTGGAAATTCATTTTTGGCCTCCCAAACATCACAAATACAAAAACACAAACACAGAACACAAACACAAAGCTTCCTACACCACAAATCACCAACACACAACCCAAAACATACAATCTATTTCATAGTCATTTATTCAGTATAGTAATAGACTCATTTTTACGCGGCTGCCATTTTCAAAAGCGAAATCGAGGCTGCGGTGGTAAGAAACCCGAAAGTATCATTGGGAGTTACATAGGAATGTTGTGTAACTCGCTATATATCTTATCAGCGAAAATAAAGTGACACAAATTTATCTTTTCACCGCCTTTCGGGTGACCCGAAGTTCTGTTCTGAATGAATGATGAATGTAAAAAGGGATATCAGAGTTCATTTTCAGCTAAGTTAAGGGAAATGGCACTAGTTAGCTAACGTTTTCTTTCCCAAACACACGTTTTAAATGCCATTTATCAAACTCGAGTTAATAAATTGATTCTTTCACTATATTAGACTTGTCACGATACTGAATTAAAAGAAAAAACAGCCATTTTGCGTTAAAATTTAAGGCAATGTTGATGGCTTTCTTAAACAGCGTTAATTTGCCATTGTGTTCACGTGTTAAACAGAAATGATTGTGATTGGCCGAGGTCATCAGTTCACCCACCGCTGTATACTGAGCACAAACACAGACGAGCCGTCTTGACAGCTGCTTCGCGCTCCAGTCCATGTGTCTGTGTTTGCACTGGGTGAAGAGCGGTAAACTGAGTGCAAACCAAACACAGATACACGAGAGACTAAAGCGCGAAGCCGTGAAGATCAGTCGAGTCATCCGCGCTCAGCAGCGATTCCATGTTAGCGGGAAACAGCCAGGTTTAAAATTTCAGTACCAGGACAACACTATTACAGACAACACAAGGGTGTGCTGCAGAGGACTGCAGTGTTTTATCACTCACCGTGTTACATAGGCTAAAGCAGAACAGCGTCCTCACGGTGTTTAACTAGTGCCATGAGCTGAAGCCTAGGAGGACACTTAAGCGTATCACTGAGATTGTGATCTTGTTTGATGCTAAATTGCTTTTAATCATTTAAAATAAACTTACTAAATAATATTTATGTGATGGTTAAACTATTTCTGCATTTTGAAATCGCGGCAACAGCTAGAGGTTTGCAGTACACAGCATATTACTGCAATGTTTACAGTGCTGGTCCTATACTTCCGGGTTTATTCCCACCGCAGCCTCGCTTTGGTTCTTTAAAATGGCGGCCGCATGAAATAAGCGTATAGCAGACGGTATAAAAGATTTCTTAAAAATATTTGTTTATGAGAACATTGTAGGGGAGGAATTAATGTTACACCTACAACCTCAGATATTACAGAAGCGATATTTTGTTATTTCGCACCATATAAGACCGAGTAAGAGTATTTCTTCCCAGGACTCCCCCTTCAATTGATCAAACGTAAAACTAATGAGTTAAACATTGCTCCCCCACACCCCACAGTGTGGAGACCACAGTCTCATTACCATCTTAGCTGGGGGAACACCCAGTCCAGCCCATGTCTCCTTCATCTGACAATTTAGATCCAGCTGCCAACTGCGCAGGCTCCCTGCATGGAACCCCAACCATTCAAGGTGTTTTAAACAAGTTTATCTGACAAACTGGCACAAATAAGCAGACATCTCCATTCTCAAAATGAGTTTTCTTACTCTGCCAACCAGGTTTGTTCTTCTGAGGTCATTTGGAAACATAAGCTGCTTTGAATACTTTGTAAACTCCTGTTCCGCTTATTCAAATAACTTGAATAATATAGGCTTCTCTGAAACTGAACATTTCACTTTAATTTTATTTAGGCTAGATTATTATTTTATTTACCAAACCAGATTGTGCTTTGGTGCAAAAGCATAATGTATTTGTTCAAATGTTACTTGTTCTTTTTTATCAAGTAGATAACTGACCAACAAAAATATATTAATAATAAGACACAAATTTTACCAAATGAATTTCGTTTCAAAAAGTTTTTTTTTTTTTTTACAAAATAATATACAAATTATATTTTGGCTTGTGCCCGTCCACTAGGCTACTCAACTGTGTGGGTTCCGTGGAAAATAAGGATTTAATTAGTGCTTCACTGTAATTGTTGTATCACAAACCTCTGTCATATATTTGCAATTTCTTAATATTTCATAATTTTAAAGTTAATGTCTTTTGATTTATGTCATCTGAAAATAATACATCTTAAATATATCTTTAAATACCATCTTAAATAATGTAGCTTTTGACAGCAAGCATTAGTGTTTCTTAAGATTTAAATAAGAACATAGGATGATGGGGCAGGGCGTTGATGGATATTTGCGCACCTTGGAATAAAATCCTGCAGGCGCCTCTGCATGTGTGAGACATTTGATAAACAAAGCTTTACTAAAAAGTGAGTTAAGCAGGAGGTATCCAAGTGACTAAAGACAAAGATACTGCAAATGATTTACCAATGAGGAGTACTACAAATCATTCAAGAGCCAACTAGACCAAAAAGGTAATAAAAAATCAGAACACAAGCCAAGTCAAGTGAAAAATAAAGGCAATATAACAATAAATGAAAATAACAAGAGTATTTTTGAAGTAAGCAAAGCATAAGTGTGAACTGTTCAAAAAGCAAACAGATATTGACAGGATGTGATGAGTCAGGTGTGGAAAATGTGGTTTCACTGGTCACTGCCGACAGGTGCACAAACTCATTTAAAATATATTCTAATACGTAATATTAACATCCAAAATATTTATATAAATGGGTGTTATAATTTGGCAGTGTGATTTTTTATGTAAAATGACAATTCATTTTAGCAAATGAAAATAAGTTCTCATCAGTTTTATCTAGACATTGCCCGCTTCCTTCTTCCTTTAGTTCAGTCTCTAAAGCTCACCTACAAGTCTTTAAGATACCAAGCGAACAGTAAGACAATTTAGTCTAGTTAACATTAAAGGAGTTTGCTATTATGGCCAAATTACAAACCTGGATTTTACATCGGGATCTCATTGCCATTATTATCCTCCTGATTCATGCAGGTACTTTTCACTTGTTTTTTGATGTCTCAAAGATGATAAATGAGGTAAAGTACATATTGAAATGGCTATAAAGACTAACCGAGTTTGAAACTATGTTGTGTACCATTTTAGTTTGTACAGCTGTTAAAAAGTTGTAGTTGTATTTTGAGTTTAACCACCAGGTTTAAAGATTAAGAACCACATTGACAATGTATCATGTTTCAAGAGCTTTTACACATTTAATTCTATTTATCTTTTACCATATGTTGACTGTTATATATTTTTTACAATGTTATAATTTGATGCAGTGACTAAAACAGAAGGGATTATTATTTTATTGTATTTTAATCAATTTTTTTAAAATCCAAACAAGAGCCAAAGATTCAACAGAACGTCAACAAAACAGTGTTTGTGGGGGAAATGGTTACACTCCACTGCAACAAAACTGACTATGATGATGATTTCACATGGAGAGTGAACAGCTCTGTTATTTTCAGACAGAGCACTCATAGTAAATTGACTTACTCAAACTTCAGCTCAAACAGGACTTACGTCAACCCAGCAGTACCAAGAGAACTAAAAATACGGCAAATACAAGTCTCTGATGCAGGAAACTACACCTGTTATCCAGCAGCAATAAGATGGGCATTAACAATAACAGGTTGTCACACGATTTCATGGATTTTGTTATTATCATGTAAAAACCTTTAGTTCAGCAACTGCAGCAAAGTTTTTTTTTTCTTGTCTGCTAGAAACCAGACCACTCCAGAGTCACTCAAACTAATGTCACTCTTCATCTTCATCATCATAATCATCTAATGTTTTGGAGTCATTCTGATCTGTCTGAAAATTACCATGAACGTCTGCTTTCACAGGTGGGTTTTACGTTTATATTAATATTTGTTTTTCTACCTTCAGCAACATTGGCAACTCCTTAGTATGAACTGTTTGCTTCACACCTGTTTATTTTATGATTTATCATTTGCAACAAATGATTCATATATATATATATATATATATATATATATATATATAGTTAAAGTCAAAATTTCCTTTAAATAATTCCCAAGATGTAGATCTTGATGAACTCTCCCGGCTTTTTTCTCACTAATGACAGATATGGGATGGTTAAGGAGAGATATATGGCTTGCTAAGAGCTTGACTATGATGTCAATTTAATATGTTCAATTTACTTAGATCGCGTGTTTTTTGGATTGTAGGACAAAAACAAGCACAACAAGCATGGGGAGAACAGGCAAACTCTGCACAGAAATGTCGACTGGTTTAGAAACTTTAACCAGAGACATTCTTGCTGTGAGGCAACAGTGCTTCTTCTAGAAAAAAATAGTGAGATAAGAAACTCTGGTTATTTAGTGTGAGTTAGGAATCATCTGATTGGTGAATCAATCATAGGCTAATGCGGAACCAGCCGTGCACAATCATAAGCACGGGAACCTCTCAAACTTAGTTCATAAATAAACTTCACAAGGGAGTCACGGTGGTGCCATAGGTAGTGCTGTCACCTCACAGCAAGAAAGTCGCTGGTGCAAGTATCGGCTGAGTTGGCATTTCTGTGTGGACTTTGCTTGTTCTCCCTGTGTTGGCGTGGGGTTCCTGTGGGTGCTCCAGTTTCCCCCACTGGTCCATAGAAATGCGATATAGATGTACTGGGTAGGCTAAATTGTCTGTGTGAATTTTGAAGTGAATGAGTGTGTATGGATGTTTCCCAGTGATGGGTTGCAGCTGAGGAGAAGAAATGTGTACACAAATGTATTCTAGTAGCTTCATAATCTTCTGATTGAACCACTGATGTTTTTAGCACCTTTCTGGACTTTGAACAATTTGGGACCATTGATTTAATCCAAATGACCCTAAACAGTGTTCTGAAGACAAATGAAGCACTAAGCGGTTTGTAACGGCATGATTAATTATTGACAGAATTGTCATTTTGGGGGGAATTTACCTTTTACTGTATCCGAACACAAGTGTTTGTTATTGGCAAAAATAAATCTGTGCAAAATAAGACAGTTTTGGCATCCAGTGTCACATATACTATAAATCACATATTGGTATGTATATAGATGTACACTGTATAATGTTTAAACACTTGCTTAGTTTGCTTTTTGGCAATTTAATGGAGACCTTTTTAAATGATCAGTCAATTATTTAAAAAAAAAAAATGCAATGAATGATTGCCCTTAAATGCAACTGCACATTCTTCCTGTTGAAAAAAGTAATGTCTTAGGCAGTTCTGGAAAGCACCAAATATGTCCCAGGAGGTACGTTTTATTGCAGTATTTGTTGTGTATACTTTAAGATCAAAAAATTCTCTTGCAAGTGCCATTCGTGCCTGCTGTTCTCATGGTAATTCACCAGAGGCCGCTGTCGACTGACTGACTGACTGACTGACTGACTGACTGATCGTCTGAGCCACACTCCTCCTTCCCTAAACCCAACCAATAGTGTTTTCAAAAGCACAAATTGACTCACCCATCCATTTCCCTAAACCCAACCAACAGTTTTAAAAAGCAATCCAGAAAAAGAAATGCCCTCGCCAGAACATTTTTAGATTTTACGTCATTCTTAGCCTGTTATTTACTTTTTTATTTTATTTTTTGGCTTGTTATTTCTTACCCGCTTTCTGGACCGTTCTTCACCGGATTCAAACCCTGGTATCATGGCGAGCTAACTGGTAAACTGATAACAGCTGGAAAGCCGTCCATATGGAGGTAAATGGTCAGCTGGTAAGAACGTAAAGCGTAGCCCACCAGCAAAAACGAACGGTATTATATCACCATGAAACGTTGGTTTTAAAGATGCAATGCAGTCATACAAACTACTGGCTACATAATTTGCGATCTCCAGAAATGTATATAGAGCTACATTTTTAGAATGAGTCTCTGTTGGTAATGTCACATGTTACAATGAACAAATGTTGTAAAGTGTGAATATTCTAAGACATTAAGGGTGTTGTTATGATCAACAGTGATCTAGCATTTTCAGAACTACACATCTTTCAATTATCTGAACTACATATCCCATCAGGCACCTCACACACACACACACACACCAGTTCAAGATCACCACTGATTACACTCACAGCTGACTGATCACATGGAGTCTTGTTTCTTGTGAGCATTACTTTGGCGTTACTCTTGTCTTGCCGTTTTTCTTAACCTTTTTTTTATTGTTTACATAATCTCACCCGACCTCTCTCCTGTTATTCTGATTACGCTCTTAAATTATCTATATGATCCAGATTGAAACTGTTTTGACCATTGCCTGCATAATAATTCACTTTAACAAACTGCACGTGGATCCTCATCTTTGTTGCCCCCAACCTCTATGTTACAGGTTTACTCATATTGGCATGATAGCCTTGAACTAAGGCGCAATTGTTCTCTCATGAATTGAGCTGTCTTTGTTGTTCTCTAAATACTTCATTATTTAACAGGAAGCAAAGAGAGGAGATGAACTCTGATTCAGACAAAAACTTTGTAAGTACATTTCCAGTACCAGCTATTGAGCATCTACAGTTGAAGTCAAAATTATTAGCTCCTCTTCTGAATTTTTAAAAAAATATTTCACAGTTGACATGTAACAGACCAAGTACATTTTCAAAGTATTTCTTATATTTTTATACAAATTTTAGTTTGTCTGAAATAAAGGCAGTTTTAAATTACATTTAAACTATTTTAAGGTTGCGGCACAGTGGGTAGCGCTGTTGCCTCAACACAAGAAGGTCACTGGTTTGAGTCTCGTCTGGGTCAGTTGGCATTTCTGTGTGGAGTTTCATGTTCTCCTAGTGTTGGCGTGAGTGGGTGCTCAGGTTTCATCCACAGTCCAATGACATGCGGTAGGTGGATTGCATAAGCCAAATTGTCCGTAGTGTATGCGTGTTGTTACGTGTTGGCTCAAGCACGCAACAAAATGAAGGGAACTCAAACCAAGTTGAATGTAATAATTCAAAAAGATATTTCAAGGTTACAAAAAGACAAAAATGATTAAATAAAATAATTTGCAAAGGGGTATCAAAGTAAACAAATTAAATTTCTAACTTAACATAATGTTCAAAACAACAATTTACATAGGAGCGAAGTTTAAATAAACAAAAAGTAATATACGTAAGCGGTGGGTAAGCCAAAGAAACTCAAATGAAAAATCGATCTTCCACAGCAGTCTCTCCAACACAATTTGGAAGCTCCTTTTATTCACCTTATTCTCCGCCGACGAGCGGGGCTGCCATTTGAATCTTTTTGTCTCGCGACTTCCGGTCACATTCACTTTCATTCATTTTTTGACGTAAAAAAACTGCTCGTTATTCTGCTTGATGTTGCAATTTGATATTTTCTTATTATATTATTCTACTTGGTCTGTGTAGTCATGAAAACATTTGTTTGTAGAGCAAGTAGTTTGACCATTTTCTGCCGTTTATTATTCCTAGTCATTTCTCCCATAGGCGACTGAATCGGAAGTTCTAAGACAATCTCAAAAACAGGCGCACTTCCGCATTTTAGAATAAGGTCAATAAAGCCTGAAGAATTAGCCGCACTTGCTGCACCATAACGAGTCACCTATTTAGAAACAGAAAGCAAAAACCGGGAAACAGAACGAACCAATCACAAACCCATAACAGAGTGAATGAGTGTATGGGTGTTTCCTATATGCTAAATCAGATGGCGGTTCATTCTGCTATGGTGATCCCAGATTAATAAAGGGACTAAGCTGAAAAGAAAATGAATGAATGAATGAATATTTAAAGACAAATATTATTAGTCCCCCCCCCCTAAATTTTTTTTTCCCAACAAACACTGCTAACCAATAACTTATTTACACTAATCACCTTGTTAAAATAATAACATAGTCAAGTCTTTAAATTACACTTTAAGCTAAATACTAGTATCTTTTTAAAATAAATGGAACATGGCCATGGCGAAGATGAAAGAAATTTGAAAAACTATTGTTTAAAAATTTGAAAAAGATATCATATTTTAAACTTTAAGCTTTTTTGTATTGTAGCTGTGTGAACATAAACAACATATCTGAATGTATGACTAAAGATCAATGCAAAGCTAGATACTGATAAAAATATAAACATAATTATAACTTTAAAAACACTCTGGACCACCCCTGTAAACAACACTCTGGAAATATTTTTTTAATAATTAATTTCACAGAATAATTTAGACTTAGAAGATACTTGTTTTTCTGCATGTTTGTCTTCAGGTGAAGATGATCTCTGACTGTGACCAACACACAATAACAGTTTGTGTAAGTCAGTTGAACTTGACTCTCATTTACACTCCTCCAAAATGTTTGCCACAGCATGTCTGTCTTTGAGCCACAACTGCATCTGCTGCAAAACATTTAGGCCCTGTCCACATGAACACGAGTATTTTAGAAACCGTACTCTTTTTTTAGATGCCTCATGATGTCAGCCTGCACTTTGTTTTCCACTTTCTGATTGAATAAGACGAGTGGGTTTACACCAAACATGGAATGTGTGAATGATGCAAATCATGAAATGAAAAAATGTATTCCGCATTGTTCAACCGTAGGATGATAATTCACCTCTGTTTTTCAAGTTGCCATTGACTTAAATGCAATTTAATTGTGAAAAATACTTAATTTCCTGCACTAAAACCTCATTATTGGTACCTGTTGGCATTGTGTTTCCATAACATGCATCACACTGTGTTTTTTATGTGAATACCCTTGTTTGTGTCAACATGGTGTTAAAAACATAATTGACACACTTGTTATAAGTAACAGCTATAAATCTACATGACTATAAAAATTGCACATCTGAGCTTTAAATGTACATCAGAGCTGAAATCACTGTTTCTTGTGACTTGTGGTTTTGTCTTTGTTTTTATCAGGTCTACAGGCTCCACACAGTGTCATGAACTTGACATTTTTTTCTCAGCTCATCAGCACACCAGTGTTTGTGTCTGCCAGTCAGTCATGTTATTAATTAGACTAAGTTATTTTCATGGATTTGCCCCTAAATGGTGTTTAAATAAATTATATTTGTAAAAATATATATTTCTTTATTTTCAGTTTATTATGAAGCTTGATATGACTCTGTGGTGTGTCTAATTACATGATTATTTATTATTGTCAGAATACTAAGATGTTTACACATATGTAAAAACATTTCACGATTCACATGTAACCTTAGTGCCCTGAAAGAGAATGAAACACTGGGTCAAACTGCTGTAGGAACACTTACCTGAAGCTTGTGTATAATCACTCTAATGGTGAGAATGTCGTTTACCACATATGTGATGTGTGATGTTAAAACCAGGATGTGACTTTCTGGTTGGTCGAAGGAAGTCAATAACGGCATGCAGGTAGTATAGCAGGGTGAAGGACATTATAAAATGTCCATATGGTGTACATTGAAGATGGAGTAGTGCATGAAGTTCAAGTCATAAACACTGACAAATGTGTAAACAACCCCACTGCCTCAGAGACCTCCTGCAGACATATCTGTGAAAATTTAAAAGTAAGTAGACAACCTCAGCCTTCGGTTCCAAAATGGAGGTATCTTTCGGGGTATGTAAGTAACCTTAGCAACTTACTTTCTGAAGATAACCAGCTCCAGAGCAGGTTGTGTTCCACAGTTAGTCTGTTTTAGAGAGCTTTTTGAGCTCTTTTGATGATAATTCTGTGGGCATGGAAGAACAGATAGATAGTTTTTTTCCATTGTGAGAGGGTTACAATACAGTTTTTTTTTCATATCCAAATGAATATTTGAATGAACATTGTTGTTTTTCAAAATAATAATTAATTTATTTAAGAAATCTTTTGAATTCAAACGTCACAAACTGCGAATTTGCACTTACCATAGAAAACATTCAGTGCACAGCTCTTTGTTTTGAGTCACAGCATTTACTGTACAGTGTGACAACTGTGTGTAGAGCCTTCCGCACAGTGTTTCTGGTGCTAAACTGTTCTATACACAGAATATATTTGATATGTTCTATCAAATATCACTATTAACATGGTAGACTCGTATCGTATTAAAATCCGAGTATTAATGTTCATGCAAACATACTCACTGTAAGTCCCAGATGATTTCACAAGCTGTCAAAGACAGTCCATTCCTCACCTTTAAGTTGATTTCATGAGCCATTACATTTTAAGTTTGACGTGTTTCCCCCTTATACGTAACTTTTGTAAAGCATCTGCTGCATGTTGGTGTGTCAGAATCCTTGCTTGTAAAATACAGTCATACTTTCGAATGCTCCTCCGTGAATGTATGTAGCAATCACAAAAGAGCGGCTTTTCCTTCATCTGGGTGTGGAAGCCCAATTGCTGCCAGCATGGGACGCACTGCCTTCTAGCTATCACTTTTGGTGGATTTTGCCACAGGCTTGAGGGTGTCAGAGGATGAGTGGTCTCACTGAAATTATTCAGAGGCTACTAGGGCATATGGCATTGGTAGCCGCTATCACGCCGCTCAATTGTTCATATGAGACTAATTCAGCGATGGCTCCGCGATCAGGTCCCCAGATAGGCATAGCGCGAAAACGCACCGGGTATACGTCACCACGCTGTGTCTCCGCACCTTCAGCCCCTGGATAGATCTTGGCTTCTACAGGCCTGAGTGCCCTTAGTACAAGTGTCCAGTTATGCTGTCATTTTGACAGATACTTCCACTATGGGCTGGCGGGCTGTGTGTATCGAGCATTCAGCTGCAGGTTCATAAACCAGACCCAGGTTGCATTTTCATTTCAACTGCCTGGAGCTGTTGGCATCGTTTCTCGCTCTCCGCCAGTGACTACTGAAGCGGGAGAGGGAAACACGTGTTGGTTAGACCAGCACTGCTGCACAGTGTTGGGAAGGTTACTTTGGAAATGTAATAGATTACAGATTACAAATTACCCTATTTAAAATGTAATAAGTTACTGTAATTTTTGATTACTTTATAAAAGTAAAGTAACTAATTACATTTGATTACTTTTTGATTACTTTTAATTTTCTAATAAACATTTTCAACTAAATAATTTTCAAGCATTTATACAGAGCAGGAGTGAGCTTACAGTAGCTCTGTTTACTGTTAGAATCTCAAAAGCTTTCATAACTTAAATAAAATTAATTTAATTTATTTAAATTTAAAGTAGAGCCACCACAAAACCAGACCTTATCACAAAAACATGTTTACTTTTGTTACAAAATCAAAATGTTAGTTAGTTGTGCAGGTGATTTATGTGGCATTTGCAATAAAAAAACATCTAATTTTTGAAATTTTCATTTTTAAATCGAAGCCACTTAAATCCAAATCAATCACATCTGAGTGATCAATAAAACTGCCAATGAAACTTATGAGGCAGAACTGTTCATTTCAATTATTTACTGTAAATAATATGCTGTACTAAACAGGAATAAATTATAGTACATAACAGCAAAAAAAAAAAAAATCCAATAAAACCAGGTGCTACACATTTTAAACAATATTGATCCGCGATCGGTAAATGTAGCTTGTGTGGGCACTACTGCGCTACTTCACTAATGAAATAGCTTTGCTACTGTGAAAAGCTATTTGATTTTTTTAGCGACGCTACCGTCACGCTACTGAGAAATGTAGTTAAGCTAGCTACACTGGTAATGTGATAACATCACTTTGGCCAGAGGAGTCTGCTAGTGCCCTGAAATTCAAAAATCGATAACTTTATAAATCAAAATATATCATTAGAAATTAAAGGGTCTGTTTTTATTTCTGTACACTCACGATAACGACAAAAACATTTGCTTTTATAAAACAAAGAAACGCTAGCTTACATACCTGCAGATGCTTCCTCATGCTTTTCAATGGCAAAGAGGATTAGACATGGTGCGCCCATGGCCATTAATTTGATTTAACAGTAGGGGGGACAATAAATATAAAATTTCTTATGATCAATTTTAAAAGATTTTTTGAAGGCGACACAAATAATACAGCTGAATTGTACTTCTAAAGATATGTCCCCACAGTTAAAAATGGTTTTATTGTTCATATTACAGCATGGAGACTACATTATGGTTATTTTCAAAGTTTTTCTCAGGTTCAATGACAAAGCAAATTTTTCTTTAAAACTATTTATTGCATTGTTTGTTGTGTTGTTTACAGTCAACAGACTGACTCCTGAAGCAGAAAAAATGCAGGAAAAGACGTTTTCCATACTCATAATAACTAACTGGTTTACATTACACTTGCTAAATTGAGAGATCATATTGTAAATTGGTGAGCCTGTGAGGTTCATCTGCTAAACAGCCACAACTCAGAAAACATTTTTAAAAATTGTTCACCCCTAAAAGAATTGTCATTATCCCTTCAATAAAGCACAACACCCTTACCTGACACTGTACATCTGACTGACCCTGCTCTGCCTGATTCTCAATCAGTTCTTTCTCCTCTGCCTGTGATTGATAATGTGACATTAGTATTTTCATAAGCACTCATTCTCAAAGCCAAATTGCTTAATATGTGAACTTTTTGTACTTGGAGTTTTGCTGCACTGAAAAATTATCTTATGTCCATTTTCCATTTCTCTGTCATTTTATCATTGAGGTAAAGTTGGTTTTATATTTCCACATTCAGTCTGTCATAATATTACCTCAGAAGAGTATTCATTGGAAATTTTAAACAGTAAAATTATATTAGCAGCCAACAACCATCAAAGTACAGCATTGTTTACAGTTAGTGTTAATATTATATTGGTTTACCTAAAGGTTCTATTAAGACGTTGCAATTGATACAAAATACAGCAGCCAGAGTTTTATTGAAATTGAAGACACAAGAACACATCACAGCAGCATTAATAGAATAAATTTTAGGATTCTTTTATTAGTTTATAAGGCACTACACAACATGACACCTTTCATACTTTTCTGACTGCTTATCAAAATATAATCCAAACCGTTTGCTACGCTCTTCTAGCACTCGACTTTTAGAATTTCACTTTGTAAATCTGATGCGATCTGGCGGCACTTCTTTTAGTCACTATGCTGCAAAATCTTGGAATTGTCTCCCAAATGAAGTGAAAGAATCCCCCAGAATTTATTTTTAAAAAGCTTGTTAAAAAGCACCTTTTTAAAATTGCGTATGAATATAAGTTTGTAAAGTTTATGCAATTTATGTATATTGTGTAGGTTTATGTACATATGCATGTACGGTGTGTGTGCATGTATGTAAAGAATATTGGTAACGCTTTCTTTTACAACCCGCAAAGTACCGCGTAAGTACAGTGAAATTACAGTGTACTTTTCTGTACGTACTGTGTAAGTATAATGAACGTATGTGTAGGTATAAGGGAACAAACCGTAATGCTTGGGTAAAAAGGGGGTAACAACCAGATGTTCATCACGAAAATTACCGCGTAAGTACAGTGAAATAACGGTGTACTTTTCTGTACATATAGTGTAAGTATAAATAACGCTTACTTAGGTATAAGGGAACAAACTGTAATGCTTGGGTAATAAGGGGGTAACACACAATCTCCCATATGATCTGATCATAGTACTTTTGTTTGATAGTAATGTATAGTGTCTGTATGGTATCTGTAAATATTTAGTATGTGAAATTGTTGGACAACCACTACACACACATAAAACAGCAAAATAAACATGTCTACAGCTTACTAAAAGCCTTTATGTCTGTTCATATATTTTATATAAATGCAGAGCAGCAAGACCCATGGGATTTCATCAGCCACTCACCATCAGAGTCCTCAGTGGAAGCTGAGAAGAGCAGAAGAGGAAGCCAAGCAAGAGATGCCAGAAAAAAGGGGGAATGAAATATTGTGTTATTTTGCTGTCTGAGTATAGGCAGGTGCAGTGGGTAGCACAATCGCCTCACAGCAAGAAGGTCGCTGGTTCGAGCCTTGGCTGGGTCAGTTGGCATTTCTGTGTGGAGTTTGCATGTTCTCCCCATGTTAGCGTGGGTTTCATCCGGGTGCTCCCACAAGTCCAAAAATATGTGGTGACATTGGGTAAGCTAAAATTGTCCGTAGTGTATGTGTGTAAATGAGTGTGTATGGATGTTTCCTAGTGATGGGTTGCAGCTGGGTGGCAACACAGTGGCACAGTAGGTAGTGCTGTTTCCTCACAGCAAGAAGGTTGTTGGTTCGAGCCTCGGCTGGGTCAGTTGGCGTTACTGCGTGGAGTTCTTCCTGCGTTCGCGTGGGTTTCCTCCGGGTGCTCCGGTTTCCCTCACAGTCCAAAGACATGCGGTACAGGTAAATTGGGTAGACTAAATTGTCTGTAGTGTATGCGTGTGAATGGGTGTGTATGGATGTTTCCCAGAGATGGGTTGCAGCTGGAAGGGCATCCACTGCGTAAAACATATGCTGGATAAGTTGGTGGTTCATTCCACTGTGGCGACCCCAGATTAACAAAAGGACAAAGCCGAAGAGAAAATGAATGAGTATAGGCAATGATAGACAGGACAATGTTTGATTAAGATGAAGTTTTTTAAAATGCTTATTTATTAAAATAAAGGTTACAAAGTAAAGAACAAATATATTGTGTGTTTGTATATTTATTTTACTGCCTTCAAGATTTTACATTGTAAACTAAAGGGAACAAGGGGGGAACAAATGTTGTATTTACCCTTTAACTACAGGTAACAAGAGAGGAACAAAGCTTCACTTTAATCTACAACCCTCAAATGTGGTATTTACCCTGTAAGTACAGGGAACAAGGGGGTAACAAGGGAGGAACAGTGCTTCACTTTAATTTACAACCCTCAAATGTGGTATTTACCCTGTAAGTACAGGTAACAAGGGAGGAACAACGCTTCACTTTAATTTACAACCCTCAAATGTGGTATTTACCCTGTAAGTACAGGTAACAAGGGAGAAACAGTGCTTCACTTTAATTTACAACCCTCAAATGTGGTATTTACCCTGTAAGTACAGGGAACAAGAGAGGAACAATGCTTCACTTTAATTTACAACCCTCAAATGTGGTATTTACCCCGTAAGAACAGGGAACAAGGAGGGAACAAATACTGTATTCACCCTTTAATTACAGGGAACAAAGAGGGAAGAAGCTGAACTTTAACACACTAGTGTATACGTGAACACTAAGAACACACTGTAAAAAATTGCTGTTAAAAAACGGTCAGATTCTACGATAAAATAATGTTTTTTCACTAAAACAGTAATATTCTGTTAAAAACAGTGCTTTCTGGGTAACATTTTTGTTTTCGAGAAATAAAACCAACTGCAGAAAACTGTGAGCTAACAGAGTTCAGATTCGATGTTTTGAAGTCTGTGTTTGAAATCACGCTTTGCGTCCTTGTTCACTATTTGTATCACTATACACTAGTTAACTAATATAGTTCACCTGACAGTTTTAATGAACACTAATGAGTGAATTCAGACACTGATGAACACCTGCTGTTAATAATTACAATTACTGAAGAAAATAAACAAGAAACACAAACAGTGACTTGAGTTACAACATTAAATAAAATAAAATAAAATAAAACACCTTCAGTCTCAGCAGAGGATCATAAAACAACTCCACAAACAACAGCAGACACACTTATTACTGACTGATTTGACGTCCATACAATTCTCATTGAGATCCAACAGAAATTAAGGTGTTTTTTGTGTCACCGTAATGGAGTGAGGGGCTGATTTAGTTGGGTTCTTCACCCTTGAACTCATTTAAGAAGACTTTCCAACTGCTGTAATACAGAGTTTACAAAACGTTTGTACTATAGCAATAAAGTTGGGAAGTCAATAAATAGAGAAATCTATTTATCTGAAATTAGTTCTGATAAATGTTTTGGTATAAATCTGGATGAAAGGCCTCATGCAATAGATTTTATGCTTTGTTGCAGGTATTAATTTAATTAATGTGAAGTGGAAACAGAAAAGATACCTCTGAAATTACTTAACAGTTAAGAAATAACATAAAAAACCAGTTCAGTTATGACAAATACACACCCAGACCTCATGAATCTGACCTTGTACCTCAACAATGGTAACATCTCAAATGTTTCATGCTGCAATGCATGCTGGGAGTGGCACTGTACAAATATCCCAGCATGCATTGCGGTATAAATAAATGTTGTATAATGGTCTAACGGTTTTCTTTATTTGTGTTTGATTCTGCTGTTGTTTATGTTTAGACTTTCAGTTGCCTGTTTGTGAGTTAAACTGTTAATTTTGTTAAATTTGTTGTCACCATTATTGAGGTTCATATGCTGATTATTGATGTCTCTTTGAGTGCGATTTACACCATAGAGTAGTGTTATTGTCCAAGATATTCTTAAAAACTTCCAGAAATCATTGCAATATATATATATATATATACATATAATGTAAACAATAGATTTAACATTGAATAGGAGCAGTACATTTTATAATACTAAATGAGAACAGACTCTGCCATTTAATAGCAACATGAACATCACCAGATCTTAATTAGGTTTTTGGCTGGCTTGCCTCAACAAAAGAGCTTTTTAAACAAAGTTCTTAACAATTGCAGCAGCCAAGATATATAAATGTTAAAAATGACAGGGCTAAGAGCCCAACTAAAGCAAACTCTGTTCTCCATGATGGTGACGTAAAACTTTAACTTTTTCTCAAGAAGAACTTTAGTAGATGTTATACAAAAATACATGTATTAAGTAATAAGCATAGCTGGTGATGATGTTTGTAGAGTTGTTTAATCATCCACTGATCATTTAAATGATTTAATCATTTGTTGTTCTTCAGGTTATTTCATTATAAAGCTGTGACTAAAGTTTTGTATGTTCTGTTCTTGTTTTTTCCCTTCAGTATTTCCTCATTTGTTCATTGTTAATCCTCAATTATCATTTAATTAGTCAGTTAATTAATGAATTTACTTCAGCTTTGCTCCATGTTTCTTGAACACACAGTAGTGTGGACACTTCAATTAAAACTGAAGTATAGGCTCTGGGGTTTAAAGGGTTAAAGGTGTGAGAGGTAAAAACACAGTGTAAAAATGTATTTTAACAGTAATATACTGTTAATTTACACAACGGAAGTAGACTGTAAAAAAACAGTATATTGCTGGCAACCACAGCTGCCAGTAGATTACTGTTAAATCAAGGAAAAACAGTATTTTACTGTAAAACCTGAAGCTAATTTCTTCTGTGTGTCACCGTTGTGGAGGAGAGTAGAGCTAGTGTATGAGTTAAAGATGAACAATGAACTGCTGATGTTATTCTGCATGTTTCTTTATTTAAAGACAGCGGCTGTTTAGTGGCTGATGCAGTCAGAATCTCTCTGGTGATTCCAGATTTACATGTATGTGTGCTGTTGTGAAAAATAAGACATTAAGAGTTAAACCGAACTTTTCTAATTAACTAAAATAAGTTATCATTATAAGTATGCTTCTAAGCATATATAGCACATTACTTCATAAACTCATTCAGCAGTTGACCAAGTTAAAGCAGTTGCTTTCAGTGAGCAAAATGAGTTCACTTGAGTATTGTGTAAATCAATGTAGTCCATGTATTTTTACAGCAACATACTGTAAAATAACAGTACATTGCTGGCAACTGCAGCTGCCAGTATTTTACTGTTTTTTAACGGGACAATTTTTAACAGTGCAGAGTAAACTACAGCAGCAGTTTTTATTGATTGAATACCAAATTACTACATTTTTCTATAAAGCATCAGCTATACATTTACTGAAATGCAACAGTTGGCCCCCCTGTGCAAACAGCAGTAAAGATGCAATCCTGTTTTAATCTACATTGAACCCTGACGGTAGGCCTATATCATGCAAAGTTATTTGTTGATAGTGAGTTATGGAGACATTGATGGCTTTGGTGAGATCGACGAGTAAACATAAAGTAAGTAGTGTATGGAAATATATTTTATATTGAATTGCAGATTTAAAATGCATACAGTATACAATAAGGGTTAATAATTTCACAGGTTGTAAACCTTTTATTCATTAAACACCCCGTATAAAACCCAAGCACTGAATAAGAGTACTAATGTACTCACGCAGGTGCATGTACAGTACATTTGCAAATAGCAATAGGTTGTCACCATCCTTGCATAATTCTTCATATGTATACAATACTTGAAGAAAAGTACATCGTAAACGTAATATACTTACGCGGATCTTTGCTTGATAAATATCTTATTGTTACTCCCCTATTACACATACATTATGGTTTGTTCTTTTGCAATTTAAAGAAAAGTACAACGTTATTTCACAGTACTTACGCGGTACTTTTCATGCTGAATATCTGGTTGTTACCCCCTTATTACCCAAGCATTACAGTTTGTTCCCTTATACCTAAGTAAGCGTTATTTATACTTACACTATACGTACAGAAAAGTACACCGTTATTTCACTGTACTTACGCGGTAATTTTCGTGATGAACATCTGGTTGTTACCCCCTTTTTACCCAAGCATTACGGTTTGTTCCCTTATACCTACACATACGTTCATTATACTTACACAGTACGTACAGAAAAGTACACTGTAATTTCACTGTACTTACGCGGTACTCTGCGGGTTGTAAAAGAAAGCGTTACCAGAATATTGTGTGTGATCGTGTAGATGTATGCTTTTATCTGAGTATACATTTTGCTTTAATTGTCTAATATACATTTTTTTTGTATTTGGTTTATTTTACAATGCCTGTTTGTTGTTTGTGAAGTGCCTTGAGTTCCATGTATGTAGGAAAAGTGCTATACAAATAAAATGTATAATTATTTTATATTATTAATGTTGTTTTGAAGTAAAACTTGCATGATATTTCAGTTCAAATATTCAAAGTACCATGGTAAACAATGTATGGAGCTGTCACTGAATGAATGTGCGAATATAAAACCAACTTTACCTAAATCATTTTATCTAGTCCATGACACTGCAATGCAAGTTTATTTATACTGTAGCACATTTTATACACAATGCTAATTCAAAGTGTTTTACAGAAAGAATGAAAAACTATCATAAAAATCATCATAACAATAAAAACAAGGACATTTTATATTTTAAATTAATTTAGTCACCTAAGAACAGAACTGAAATTGATTATACAAAAAATAAAGTGGGGCTTGTTTGGACGTAGCACAGTGCTCATTTAGCAAATCCACAGCTAAACAATATGCTAATTGTGGCCGTTAATGTAAAGTTAACATTATGCCAAGTCGTCACAAATGAAACAATGCACTTTGGCGTATTATTTTGCAGTGCACTAACGTATGCAACAAGCTAAACAAGCATATGTTAACTACATGAGTAAATTTAACCGCTAATACAGCAGATTCATGGACATCGGTGATCTGCATTTTTGCCGCAACTAATTTATAAATGATTCTGTATTAACTTTGAAGAGAATCGATTTATTTAATGTGATTAATACACCCTACTTACTCAAATTCAACATTTACCCGTAGCCACACACCAAACTTCTGTCTGTCTGTCTGTGACTGTGTGTGACTGACAGGCTGCGTTTACGTGAGGAGTAGGTGGATCAAACCACTTTGAGGAAGCGGGGGTGAACTCTTTCTAAATGCATTTTAAATAATAAATGCGGGTTTTTTCCACTTAGACAATTATTTTAGAAATACACACATATATTCTTCAAAATAGAGAGTGTGTTTATATATATATATATATTTATATATTTTATTTAGTGAGGAAGACAATGAACTTCTTCCCCCCGGGATTTACACCCGTGGTTGCGCCGCAAATCAAAAGCATCAGCGCTCGAATAAATGGCCTTAGCAGAAGCCATTGTGCATATCAAAAACAGGAAAATCAATAGATTTATATTATTCAACATATAACAGAGATTTAAAGAAAAATATTAGATGTAACCCCATTTGTAATCTTTAACATTTTCAAAAGTAACTGTGATTTAATTACATATTTTTCTTAGTAACTGTAACTAATTACTGTTACTTTTATTTTGTAATTAAATTACGTAACGGCGTTACATGTAAATAGTTACTCCCCAACACTGATGCTGCAATATCGTACATCAACTGTTTTGGCTGGTATGTGCTACCACAGCACGTCTCAGTTCGCTTGCCATCCGCTCTTCCAGAGTCTTGCGGCTAAAAAGCTTTGCACTGTTCATATGACGTACAAGCTCTTCATGCCAGCTTACATGCTCTCAGGACTGTTATGTTTCTGGAAGAACAGGGACTCCATCTTGGAATGTTCCAGCTATTTTGGGCACGCTTCAGAGAAGCCCAGGTCATCCTGCTGTTTCTCCTGAGCAGCCCTCCCGAGCAGGAGCGGGTCTCGCTCGTTGTGCCTCTCTGCCCCCATTCCATCCCTGCACCCTCTCTCGCCCTCTTGAAATCTCTCTAGCCCCAGCGGTTATGATTAGATTCGTTGAGCCACTCGGTCTGTATCTATAAGTTTTCTGTCCTTAGGCAGCTCTGCTGAACGCGCTGGTATCAGGAGGGTTAGGATTCCGGTGGCATTTTCCGTCAGCGAATTGTGCCAGTAATTTGGACCGACCTTCTCTCACGTTTACCTGAGACCTCGGTTCATCTTATGCCAAGTCTTCTACCGCCCACTTTTAAAATGAGGTGGTGAGCCTGCAAGCGCTGCCTGTGGAAGAGGCAGACCCAGCCTTTTTATGGCTATGTCCGTGCACTGCGTTTAACGTGACAGGAATAATATGCAGCTCTTTTCTGTGTATGATCAGCAGAAGAGAAATGCTGTATTACATTAGAGCTTGGTTCATTTTTTAGTTTATGCCATAACCCTCGCTTTATGTGCTAGGGTGAGCTGTGTCCCCCAGAAGAGAGAGCACACTTATTAATAATGCAATGATATATAAGCAGGGCCTCCTTTCCGACGTGAGTACGCAGCCTCTTAAACAGATCATGTAGAGCTGCAGGCTGGGTGACATCTAACACATTCTTGATATACCCTCGAGTGGAGTGAGTTTCCTCCCAATTACTGGTTACCCCGGTCAATCGGGAGGAAATTAAGCTCAGTGTCAATAAACGCTTGCTGTGCCAGGCTCCCTAATCTGGAGATGCATGTGCATATTCTATTCTACTAGTAAGTTTCCCTTTTTAGGTGAATCCTAGAGAAGGCCCCCAGCACCTCACTCAGCGGAGAAGTCGAGTGCATGGCTCAATGTGTTGTCTGGTATGCCCATCTGATCTACCCGCACTCATGCTGAGGTTCGGTGCCAGCTATGTGCATTCCTCTGTTCTTGGTGATGCCATTTGCATTATTCACCATGGTGTGTTCCGGCTTGACTGCTGTGGAGTTTTCAATACTGTCTCTCAAAAGTCTTACGCCAATGAACGTAACCCACGTTCCCTGAATAGGGAATGGAGATGTGTGTCTCCACTGCCACAGCATCTGAGTCTCCAGCTGGGAGCTGACTCCAAAAATGGACTGATATAGCCTTTTTGAGCTCATCAGTTTCAGCTGTGGAACTAAGTTCAGCCAATTCAATTGGCATTTCATTGGCTCGTTTTCTTATCTTCAGAAGTGATTGGTCATTTGACGCACTCCCAAAAGTCTGTTTATATACTGAAAGAAATATCCATGTAGTCATTCTCAAAATATTCTGTTTTTGTAACTGGGTCTTATCTTAAGTTGTCCCTGTACTAGGCAGGCGCCTTGATGTTGCGCCTTGACATTCTTGAGCACTGGATAAAATTGTTCTGCTTAACAGCTGAATATTTGCACGTATTCATAGCCCATGTACCCTTGAGTATGATGTACAAAAGCTGGGAATACCCCAGTCTTCTTTAGAAGAGAGCAATAAACTGTTGAATTCACATCTCAGTTGTTGTTTGTTGTTGCCTTCCTGGAGCTCCAGCTTACTGAGGATACACACAGACAGTCTGCAATTTATCCCAACAACTTGGTGACCCCGACGTGATGAAGCTGATCAGGTAAGACATGAATTTGGTTTTGACTACCTGATTAGTTTCATCACTAAACTGAGTGTTCAGGAAGCTGGCAAGACATGAATTTGGTTTTGACTGCCTGATAAGTTTCATTACTGAACTGAGTAATCATTGGCTGGGATTTTCCCTGACAAGCTAAGAAGAGCTTGCTATACAAAAGTAGAACGATCATTCTGTGTGTTTTCTAGTAAGTATTTACTAACGTGGGTGGTTCATACCCCAAGCCTGAGATAGGGGAAGGCTCTAAAGATTGGATGTATCGATGTGGGTGGGGATATTACACTAATCCATGATTAGATAATCTAGCAGGGTGGACGGAGGCACAAGCAATGCGTCCCTACCCTAGAAATGGGTCATTTGACCCCCATGTGCTAAAACGGGCTGACAAATTAATTTATGAAAGTGAAGGAGATGCCGAATGGGACCATGATTATATGAGAAAGGGTTATGAAATCTGGATGAAGATGATGAGTGTGTGGAATGATAAACAAAATATTAACCTTCCAAAAGAGGTAAAGAAATTAATTCTGAAGCCTTTTAAAGGCTCAGCATCAAAGATTGAAATAAAAAGAAAAGAGACACTCAAAGTGCCTCCAGCCCCCATTGTTACTGTTCCCTCAGTTATAGTTACTGTTCCTACTCCTCCCCTCTCCTCCCCCATTCCTGATGAGGGGCAAGGAAAGGCACAGCAGAGGATGCCTCTGTATCCTGTACAAGAATTAGAGGGGCTTCGCACAGAGACACCAAACCAAGGGGATAATCAGGCTTTCCTATGGGTCTTAAAGAAAGGGGGACATGCTGAAGTAACCCCTCCCTCCGCAACACAGCTCAAGGATGTCATTTCACTGCTTCCTGATATGAGCAGGCCATTAGAATTTGTAGAAACTATGATACGTGTCTCTAGAAATGCACAGCTTACAGGAGCTGATTATAAATTTATATTGATGAACAAAATGGGGTCTCAATATGATGAGACAGCCCTCATTGATGCTGTTCCTTGCTTGTGCTCTAAAAATGATGAGGTTAAACTACAACCCCAGCAAATGATACGTAGAGTAAAAATTAAAGAAGGGGATTATGAGGAACAAGAATACACAAAAGATGTACCGTATTTTTACTGGCGGGATGAACAGGGTGCTATAGATATCCTGAAGCGACAGCTTACTGCTTACCTTGTGGACACTCGTTGTGCTCACAGAGACTTGTCACACGTGACCAGCTGTAAGCAGGAAAAGAAAGAGACAGTTTCTGCCTTCCTCCAGCGTTTTTCCAATGCTTGCATACATCTGGGAGGATTTGATCTCCCTGAAAGGCAGCCACAAGCACTGTTTATTTTCACTTTTATTAGTAACGGTACTCCAGATGTTCAGAAGATACTTAAATTTCAAATATCTGATCAATCTCAAATGACTCATGAACAGCTCAAGCAGAGGCTTCGAACGATGACTGGCAATGGTCTGTTCGATCAAACTTTGAATGTCGCCCTCCTACAAATGTTGGGGTGCGCAATTATACCCTCATAACTGATTTAATAACTGCTTGCCATCTTCCCTTGCAACTGGCCATTGTTAAAACTCAGGGCCATTTGAAAGAACACACTGATGAAGCCAAAGGAAACGCTCTGGCTGACCGACATGCTAAATTAGCAGCACAACAGCCTTTGCCTGAGGACTCTATGCACGTTTCCTTGTTGTCTACAACCTCGGCTTCGGGGATGCTCCCTGACATTGATTTGGCTATGTTACAAGCATCAGCCACTGACGAGGATAAGTCCTTCTGGGACTCCTTTTCTTCCACGTTTGATGAAAAGATGGGTCTATGGCACGACAACACTGGTCGCCTATGTCTCCCACATGTGGCACTGTCATTCCTCGTCCACGAATTTCATGGTGTCACTCATCGTGGACGAAGAGGGGTACATGAGATGATGCGATCTTTGTTTTGTGTTTCAAAACTAGAAAACACCATTAATAACATACTTGACAAATGCCTTATATGCGCTCAATATAATGTATCAAAGCCTGTGGCACAGCACCAACATTTACCAAGACCAATCACACCTTTTTCTGAATGGCAAGTAGATTTCACGCATATGTCCAAGAGGGGACCGTTTAACCCCCTGGGGTCGAACGCGTTCTGACAAGTTTTTACCTCATTGAGCTGAAATTAACCTAAATTACACTTTCAGTTTTTAACGTACAGGTAAGATCAATACATCAATCGAATCTGTTAGGTGTCTACTTTTAAATGTGTACACTCACAACAAAAACAAATGTGTGTGCTTTTGCAAAACAAGGATAATAAACAGTGTAGGCATTCTGTCTTTTCTCTCCGTGAACTGTTTTTAGAAACGCGTCAGTAAAATGCGCTGAAACTCCGTGAAAACAATACACCCAGACACGAGACACATATCTTTATAAAGCTTGAAGTGTCTACTTTTAAACGCAGCTATGCATGTTGAAAACAAATATTGTTTGATAAAGTAATCAGTATGAAACCAATGCTATGTCTAGCTTCTCAGTCTGAGCTCATTAGAGTTAATGCGACCACGCCCACAAAGCTTTGACATTACAAACAGCCTGCATGAGAAGCGCACAACAGTAGACTGTGTCAGGAAAAACACGTCATTAAAATTAACTGAAACTCAGCAAATACTCAACAAAGAAACATGTGATATGTTTCTAAAATAGCTTGATATGTCTACTTTTGCATTAATCAATTCAAGTTGAAAACAAATAATCTCCTTTCATGTAATTCGTATAAAAGTAAAGGCAGGTACTGATTCTCCTGTCGCCTCATTACAGCCAACGTGATCCCGCCCGCAGTGAAGGCGCAGTTCATATGGAAATGAACTGAGGTGAGCCAGCCAGCCAGGTGATAATGTACACACTCCCCGAGACATGGCATCAAACGATAAGCTTTATTTTAGTTACTTATTTTGTTTAAACGATGGCACGCTACACAGGTGAAGAAGCACAGTACTAAACAGCGACAAAGAATTTACCTTCTCCTCAGAGGAAGAGCGCGATTCTGATGACGAGCGCATGCATTTAGAAGAACGTCTAGACCCAGCAAAGGACAGAATTCCTGCCGATAAGTCTTTAATCTAACCTTTATGATATTAAATATGTCCTTACAGGCCACTTATAGTTTCATTGCTATACAAAGTGTATCCTATAACGTATAGCGTGTAATGATAAACGTAGGCCTATATAATGAAAAATGTAATGTTATATATATATATATATATATATATATATATATATATATATATATATATATATATATATATCATAATTATATATATATATATATATATATATATATATATTATTATTATTATAATTATATGTATATTATAAAAATAAATACTTGTTTACAATACAGGTACTGTTCTGTTTAAAATTCCTATGTGGTAACTGAGTTTATTAGGTTTACTAGTATTGAGTTATTTTGTGTGATAGTTAAATATATTTTTAATAAACTGCAAACAAAAAAATATATAAATAAACTATTTCTTTTCTCAGATTCTTTCTTGAAACTCTTAGTCACATACCTGTCTGATGGCTCATTATGCAGCTCATTATGCAGGTCTTTGTCTTCTCTGGTGTTACTCACTGCATAGTAATGATAGTTCACGCCTTCTCGCATAAACTATTTTCACACAGAAAGTGACTTAGAAATTTTAATTCATTGTATTGTTTTCTGTGAGCAAGTGAAAAAGATGATTCTCACATCATTTTGAAGCAAAAACACTAGACTACCAGATCCAGTTCTCAAAAGTCTTGTGCACAAATGTTCTCTGTGTGTTTCACGGCCTTGTTTCAGGGATTTCAAAATTTTAGTTTTTCACTAACCACGCATAAACGTTTCTTTCTCAAAAACACAAACAACTTGTGCTGTTTACAGTGTTATCACACTTTAGCCATTAAAATGTTTTTAAGATACTGAACACAACACAAATGTCAGTGCATGTCAAAACTTTTCCAGAGCCCCAAAACACCCTCAGACCCCAGAGGGTTAAGTATCTACTGGTTTGCGTGGATAAATTTTCAAAATGGGTAGAAGCTTTTCCCTGCTCAAGGGAAAATGCACAAGTGGTAACACAGAAATTGATCTCTGAAATTATACCTAGATATGGGATCCCACAAAGTATCGATTCAGATAAAGGAACACCTTTTACATCAAAGGTAACGCAACAATTGGCAACTGAATTAAATATAAATTGGCGTTTCCACATACCCTATCATCCACAATCATCTGGATTTGTGGAGCGAACTAACAGAACCTTGAAAGGAAAGATAAAGAAGGCCTTAAGACAACACAGTCATAAAGATTGGGTAAAAATTTTACCAATAGTACTAGCAGATTTGAGAATGACACCACAAGCAAATTTGGATTCTTTATCACCATATGAGGTGGTGATGGGAAGACCTTTCCCTATCCCATGGCAAGGGGGAATTATGGGAGTGGGTATTGAGCTTTCTAACCACATGTCAGAATTCTCAGCGGCCCTAATTCAGAAACTTAATCAGTATTGGGGAATGGTAACAAAGTAACACCCTGAAATTCCACTTGAGGCAGCACACCCTTTCCAGATAGGGGACAAGGTGCTAATAAAAGATATAAAACCCCAGAAAGATTTAACTGACCCCAAATACGAAGGGCCAGCTGAGGTTCTGGCTGTTACACGCACTGGTGTATTAACTGATCTTTTTCCACGGTGGATCCATGGCACCAGAGTGAAACCATTGAAGTAAATGTCTATGATATGATATTAATAGTTTTTGTTTTGCAGACTACTTCTACTGATAACCCTACTGACACAGGCCCACACTGAAGTACACAACTTATTCTGGCAGTATGCTAACTGGACTGCACGACAAGAAGTGTTCTCCTCTACTGTGACTATATCCTTGAAACCTTTGCCTTTTACATGTACTACACTTGCTTTTTTTACAAATGCTTTGGGAGATATTTATGAGTGGCGCCCCACATGTGTTTCTAACAAGAAAAAATGGGAGCCCCTTTGCAGATCAACTAGCAGAAAGAATCATTCTGTTGTAATACCTACACCTAGAACTATGGGTTTGAATATTTTGTTGACGAAACCCCAGGGGTTCACTTTTTCTTTTTGCTTTAATGGGACAAATGGAGGTAATGTATCCACCTTGAGAGCTAAAGATTGTAATATAGTAATTGGCAAAAGGGATGGATTTTCAGGGGCATATTTACCGTGGCGAAAGAATAAAAAATATAGTTCTCTACTAAGTGTTTGTCCACGTTACATCCCAGGCACCTGTGAACTGAACAAACTTAAATGTGCTAATATCACAAATGAGACAGCTGTCACGGCATGTTACAGCCTGAACAACACATACTGTCAATGCAGCAATGTAACTTGTGTCCCCACTTGGCCGAGAAAGGATGCGGTCCTGGCCGATGACTGGTACTGGTATTGTGGGGGAGAAACCATCTTCAACACTTACCCCACCAATTGGACTGGTCTTTGTGCTGTGATCCAATTACAACACATAGTCACTGTCATGCATCTTGCCAGAAAATCCAAAAGGGAACGGAGGTCAGTTCCCCAGGATGACGTACCCGACGAACACCGTATGAGATCACACTAGACTAGATTCTGGGAGGCTATGATTCCTAGTTTTGGCGTAGCAGATGCCTTAAAACAGCAAGAGTTTATGCATTATAGACTGGCCTCTTTTATTAACAGTACCATGGATGCCATTTCTGGACTAAGAGAGGAGATGAAAGCTCTGAGACTAATGACTATGCAAAACAGACTGGCTCTGGACATGCTCTTAGCGGAAAGGGGCAGAGTCTGCTCCCTGGTCGGAGAGAGCCGATGCTGCACTTACGTTCCCGCGGATGATGAGGATCTTGGACGAGTAGGACAAGCTGTAAGGGAGATGAAAAGGATATCATCACAGGTGTATGAGGATGAGATGAAGGAAAGAAATTATAATTGAGGATGGGGATTTTTAGAAAGCCTGTTTGGATCATTGGCTCCATATGTCTCAATGGTAGTACCGGTACTTATTATTTTCTTATGTATGTATTTTTGGTCCATGTCTTCTGAGATGTTTTATGGATTGAATGTATAGGATGGTTAATGCCTTAGGTAAAGGGTTATGAACATTTAGCTATGAATGGAACTGAGGGTAACCATTTAACAAATAGGGTTTATGAGAATATGGTATGATCCAGGCTCTTGTAAAAACAGAGCCTGGAAGAGGGGATTGAAAGAAATATCCATGTAGTCATTCTCAAAATATTCTGTTTTTGTAACTGTCTTATCTTAAGTTGTCCCTAAACTAGGCAGGCGCCTTGACGTTGCGCCTTGACATTCTTGAGCACTGGATAAAATTGTTCTGCTTAACTGAGCTGAATTTTTGCACATATTCATAGCCCATGTACCCTTGAGTATGATGTATAAAAGCTGGAAATACCCCAGTCTTCTTTAGAAGAGAGAAGTAAACTGTTGAATTCACATCTCAGTTGTTGTTGCCTTCCTGGAGCTCCAGCTTACTGAGTATACACACAGACGGTCTGCAATTTATCTACAAACACATGTTGGAGTTCCCTATTCGGGGAATGTGGGTTACGGACGTAACCAGGAAGTTTCTAGTGACGTATGATATTTTTTTTCAGGATGAAATGTAAAATTATATTAGGCAACTTTACCTCCGTTGTCATTGTTACATCCCTGTTACAGTTTCTGTGTTTCATTTTGACTTTGGACAGAGTTCTTCTAGCTTTAGAAGGATAACAATTTCTTCCAGCTCCAAAAGGATTCCAATTTTCTATTGTCCAATTTTGGTGAGCCTGTGCAACTTGTAGCCTCAGTTCTTAGCTGACAGGAGTGGCACCCATTGTGGTCTTGTGCTGTTGTAGGCCATCAGCCTCAAGGTGCAACTTGTTGTGCATTCAGAGATGCTCTTCTGTATACCATGGTGGTAACAAGTGTGAGTACTTGTTATCAGACATAGAAATGTCTCCAAATGTCTAAAACAAACTACAATAGGTAAAATAATTTAATTCTAACAGTAGTAAATTTTCATTTTATCATAAAGATTAATTTCATTATAAGTTCTGGTAGTGATTTTTATTTTCCAAAGAGGTTGTGTAATTATTTAATATAAAAAGAGTACATCAAGTGTGGTCCACAAGTAGTGAAAGTGAAAACAAAACATTTGATTGCCCCCTGGTGTTTGGCTGCAGTATTGCTCCAAAACCTGAACTCTCTGTGTAAGGACATGAGCTAAAAATATTAATACTAATTATACTTTTTTTTTTTCAAGTGGCTACTATAATTTTAGGTAGTTCTTGTCATGATCATTCATCTTCAAGTGTTTTTCTTATAAATTTAAATTTACTTTTTTATGCTGCTCTAGAATGTTGTGATGTTGTGTCATAATTATGTGCTTGTAATTGGTTCTTTGTTCTGCAGAAGGTTTGACACAACCTGGTCCTAAACATCACAGTGTAACTCCAATAGCATCTTAATTAAATTATCATACAAAAGATGACACATGCAGGCACATGTTGGCTCAAATTTTTCAAAGTGGAAGGAAATGGAAATATGTCACAATCTACTTTTTAAGCATGTACAGTGGTGCCTTGAACCCCATTCAGAACCACAGAATGCAAAGCCAAATCAATCAAAACACTGTTCTACCACAACATGCATACACTTTTATTTGTTATTTGTTACCTGATTCAGATCATCACTTGTTAGCAGAGATTTCCTTGAACTGAATCTGCATATTAGATCAGAGATAACATTTTGTGAAATAGAGGGTTTGCATTTATGTTCCTCTGGCCTATAGCTCTCCTAGTCTACAAGGTAATCCAGAAGTGAATCTCAGAATTGCAAATCCAAAATCTCCTAGAACATGTGGATGGAAGACTGGAGAAGAGGATACTTCTGGAGGAGAGGGATCCATCTCAGCTCTTAAGGTGTCTGCGGTAGAGAGAAGTGTTTGAGTAAGGACACACCAGTGGGTAACTGGGTGTGTGCTGGAGTTGACAGGAAACCTTCTTGACCTGCGTCTGCACAGTCAACGGACCGATACAGAGGGGAATCAGCTTCCTGCAGAGAAAACTACTGGAATCAGCGAATCTCACACTTTCTCACTTTCTCAGAACAATAATCTACAGTTGGAGGGTGTCTTCATTCAAAGAAACAATGGTGGCTGGTAAACGAGTATGAAATTAAATGCAATGGTTACTAGAGTAACCCTCGTTCCCCAAGGGGGAAACAGAATTGCTATGAGGAAAACGTCCACTATGGGGATTTTGTCAGAATCCAATCATCTGAAAGAGAATTAAAACACTCCAATGAAATGCCAATGAGTTGGCGGCCTCAGTGTGCACAGCTGGCGTCAATTACAATTAATCTTGTATAAAATCGGCACTTGTACCTAACTGAGGTATTCTTTTCTAGCTGAAAGAGCCTTTTACGGCTAACAGCTAATGGGCAATCGTTGTGGCAAAGAAGCATAGCATATCCTAAGTTTAACGCTAACTTTGTATCCCTCTAATTGTAGATTGAGTTGTGAGATCTGCTGTGTACAGGTTTTAGGCCCAATAAGTAATAATTCTGTTTTGTCTGAGTTTAAGAGAAGAAAATTGTTGGTCATCCAGTCTTTAATATCTTTAATACACTCAGTTAGTTTAGACAGTTCAGACGTCTCATCAGGTTTAGTATATTTATTTATTTATTTTTTGGCGCAGTGAGTAGCATAATGCATAATCAACTCACAGCAAGAAGATCTCTGGTTCAGTTAGCATTTCTAAGTAGAGTTTGCATGTTCTCCCCTTGTTGGTGTGGGTTTCCTCTGGGTGCTCCGGTTTCCCCCACAAGTAAAAAGACATGCACTATAGGTGAATTGGGTAAGCTAAAACTGACAGTAGTGTATAGCAGGTTGCACACCGGATGTGACACGGCACACACATGACAGTTGGAAGTATTGCACATCAGACACGCACATTTGCATGTTATTTAACATTAAACTTTTCAGATGGCACTCTGTGGCATGGCAAAAATATGAATAGTGTCCTGAATCATGGCTGGGCACCGGTGTGTGTACCCTGATAGAAACCTATGTTTAGCATTCTGAAATGCTTGCTGGTGCGTCACTGAGCGGCACATCTGGTGTGCGATCTCCCCCCTATGAGTGTGTATAGATGTTTTTCGGTGATGGGTTGCAGCTGGAAGGGCATCCACTGCATAAAACATGAAACCTGCTGGATAAATTGGTATTTCATTTCACTGTGGCGATCCAAGATTAAAAGACTTAGCTGAAAAAAACCCCGAATGAATATATACATATATACATACATATGTACATATATGTGTGTGTGTGTGTGTGTTTAAATAAATAATTGAAACAATATTTCTATTAATAATAATAAATAATATTACTTATATAACTATTTGATATTGGCCACACAGTTTAAGTGTTTGTTTCATCAGTTTCAGTGTTTAGCAGTTTAGTAGTGACCTAAGTAATATTTAATAGGTTTATACAGTACTCTTCAACGTGGGGACAGATCCACACACCGCCGCTAGATGGCGGCACTATCTTTATAAAGTTAACATCCACTCCCCAGCTGCCCTGTCCTGACCTCTTCATGCATCTCAAAGGACCGAGCTGTCCTGGGACAAGCTTGCTAATATACAGAATTGGACTCTAGGCCATCTGGGCATTCAAAGCATTTGCAGACCTGGACAGATTCGTCCAGCCCAGCACCTCCTTGTGCTGCAAGATTCTCAAGGATTTCTCCCTATGAGCTATCAACCAAGGCTGAACCTGGACGGGGGCATCCCGCGAGACACTTTAAACGCACAAGGCAGGGATAATTTGTCCCAACCGGCCCATAGCCAAGGCTGAACCTGGACGAGGGCATCCCACGTGACACTTTTAACACACAAGGCAGGGATAATTTGTCCCAATCGGAACGTAGCCAAGGCAGAACCTGGATGCAGCAGGCATCCAGCTTTGAACTAAGCTCATTTGTCCCTACTGAATCTACTTTTAACACACAAATAATAAATAAAAGAAATAATGAAGACACTGAACACAATTTGAACGTTAAGTTGTACAATATTTATTCAGGACGATTCAGAGTCTTCTGTTGGTTCGAGTGGGCGAGCGCCCTGGCTTTTCCCCCTGGCAGGGCGCCATGGCAGCGTCCTCCTGCTGGTTCCCTCCTGGAGAAGAGACACATAAAGGGCAGTTAGCCAATGCCACACGTTCTGCTGTCCACGCCAAAGAGAATCTGATTTTACCAGGGAAGACACGGGAGTCTCTGTCCACTTGCGCCCTTTCCGCGGGGGGGCTTTCAGTGCTCGCTGCCTCCCTATCCTCCTCCTCCTCCTCCACCAGGGCCCTTTCAAATAGTCTGCGGCGCTCGTGTGCTTGGAGAGGTCCGAGGTAAAGTGCGTAGAACCTATCTGAGGTTGAAGTGTCTTGGCACATAAATTGCGCCACCTTGCGGCGATCCTCTGAAGAGTGTGCATTTTTTGCCTGCGTCGGAGAGAGACAGACAGGCAGAAGCTTGATTAGGGTCGAAGCTGCCGGTGGTAGTTACAGGGGCGTCACAGGCATACTCACATGGGTCGCGATCGCAGTCCATACGTCAGTAAAGGTGGGTTTGACTGGAAGGCTCATACTGATCCACGCAGACTGAAAGTACTTGTTCAGGGTGCGACAAGGACTGGCTTTGGAAGTGAAAAATAAATAGGTAGCCTGGCTCCCTCCGGGGAGACCAGCCCGCAGCGCCAAGAACCTGCGGAACCAGCTGTATTCCTCCCTTGAGGCTATCTGATGAAGGACATTAGACAAATTAGACCACCAACGGTTTTATTTCCTCTCTGGGTCACCAACAGCTCTTGGCTGCTGGTGACTTATTCTCCGGGGCACCAGCAGCTCTTGGTTAACCTAGCCACGCCTGTCTGTCTGCCCCGGGGGCAGCAGACAGGCGTGGCCGGTTTAACCAAGAGCTGCTGGTGCCCCGGAGAGGAAATGTTCGTTTCTTCTCCAGGGGCACCAGCAGCTCTTGATTCACCCAGTCACGTCTGTCTGCCCCTCTCCCTCGCGAATGGGACTCATTCAGGAGGGAAGGGGGGCAGACAGACGTGGGTGGGTGAACCAAGAGCTGCTGGTGACCCGGAGAGGAAATTAAACCTAGGCCACCAGCAGCTCTTGGTTCATCGAGCCAGCCACGTCTGTCTGCCCCTATCCCCGCAAATGGGATTCATTCAGGCGGGAAGGGGGGCAGACAGACGTAGGTGGGTGAACCAAGAGCTGTTGGTGACCCAGAGAGGAAATTAAACCTAGGCCACCAGCAGCTCTTGGTTCACCCAGCCTGCCACGTCTGTCTGCCTGCCCCTCTCCCCCAGGAATGGGATTCATTCGGGCAGGAAGGGGGGGGCAGACAGACGTGGGTGGGTGAACCAAGAGCTGTTGGTGACCCAGAGAGGAAATTAAACCTAGGCCACCAGCAGCTCTTGGTTCACCCAGCCTGCCTGCCCCTCTCCCCCGCGAATGGGATTCATTCGGGTGGGAAGGGGGGGGCAGACAGACGTGCGTGGGTGGGTGAACCAAGAGCAGTTGGTGCCCCGGAGGAACGAACAGGGGGAATCGTTGGAACGGCGGAAGGCTGGCTTACCTAGCAGGGCGGGGATTTTCCTCCCAGCGGTCTGGTGACAGCGCACTAGGCTGGCCTTGGGGATCAGTCTGCTCTCCTTCGCCTGCTTGGTTCGAACCTCGTGCACGACGACACGCCGGCGTATGCCGCGAATGAGAGCTCTGATCTCCCTTCGAATCAGAACCAGGGCCGTGCTGGAGAGGCGACAGGCGGCCGGCGGTGTTTCCGACAGGTAGTCCAGGAACTGGGCCACGTTCTTCAAATAGTGCTGCCTCGTGGGCTCGGCCATCCGCGTCTGGCCTAGCAGGGCAGCCCACGCTCGGATTTGGGCTGGTTGATTGAGGAAAAGGAAGGTCCCTGGCTCCGCGGTGCCTCTGGCCATGTAACCAAGGAAGGCTTTGATTCTCCCTAGCTTCGAAATGACGTTGTTCCGCAGGCGGGCGGTGGGCTCGCTGCCCAGTTGGTAGCCTTCAAACTCCCCCAAGAAAAGATCTGTGGAACGAGTACAACCAAGAGTCAACTTCCCCGAAGACACAAGCCCAGCACAGCGACAGTGAAGTGCTTGAACTATACTCAACTCAGCGCGGGGACGTGGTCCGGGAATGGAAAGGCATGGGGGTCCAAAGCCTCCGGAGGCTCGGGGGGCGTCGGACCTCCGGCCGCCCCTCGCCCGGGAGCCGGTGGTGCAGGAGGCGACCTGGTTCTCCTCACCCTCTTCCTCCTCCTTCTCCCCCCTTCTCCCCTCCTTAACTCCCAGTAGAGGCGTGTGAACTGAACCAGGGTAGACCACATCTTGGTAACCTGCTTCCCCAGGTCCGTGAGCTGAGCCTGTATGCACTCCGTGGCACGCCTGCAGCCGCGGTCAGCATACGGACGGCCGGTCTTCGGGCCCTCCAAGTCCCGCTCCTCCTCAGAGGACGAGGCTAGCCGGGACACGACAGGGATTGCCGGCTGGGTGGACTGCAGCCACTGCAACTCTCGAGCTACTTTCCGACGTTTCGCCCTCCCCATAGCCTCTTTCCGGCCCGGGCCGAGAGCTCTGCATGCGGCCTCAAGTGCCTGTCTAGGCGGGCTGGCGTCCTGCGACAGCCCGGGACCGGGCACGGCGTCTTCCGCGTGTTTACGCGGCCGGCAGCCAGCGCGAGCAGTAGCCGCTTCTCGTCCGAGTTGGTAACCTTGTGAACGGCCATCAGGTGAGGAGCCAGCCGACTGTAGAAGTTGAAGCATAGGGCACATTCAGCCATGACCGTGCTAGAGCCAATGCAGAGGGGAAAAGAGACCCACACGCCACGTGCGGCGGTTGATAAGCGGGCAGAGGCGGCGTCCACTTCTGCGTCATGACGGTGGTGGACCTGTATTTCTTAAAGGGGAAGTACCCCCCCCCCCGCACCAGGGGGTGTAAGCCGATGCCCTACGGGATCCATTCGGTTCAACACTCCTTTTGTTACGACTCTCAAGTAGGGGGGAGAGGAGTGTCCACCTCACTCCCTCCCCCCCTTTTCAAAGGAACCGGGGGGGAGATGTCCCGTGAAACAATGCACCACCTTCTTCGCTGCCCCGGCCAGCGGTTCAACACCTCTTTCTTGTTACGACTCAAGTAGGGGAAGGGGTGTCCCACCTCACTCCCTCCCCCCTTTATTGCTGCCCTGGCCTGCGGGAGCTTTTCCGCAGCCTGTCTCGTTCACTTTTTCACCCCAAGAAGGGGATTGTTTGAGCCCCATTGAACATGCACCGTTTTGGGGGGCAACTCCAAACACGCCGGCCGCAGGAGCTTTTTTTTTTTTTTTTGCTTTTACGACCTGCTACAACCAACATCGATATGCACCAACCATCGAAAGGGGGGTCCAGACAGCCCATAACCCCGGCACCACTGACCCTGGCACGTTTCACCTCGCCGGAGACCACTAGCTTTCTCCAACCAACCACCCTCACTCCCCCCAGGAGCAGGGTAGGTGGGGTGGGGGTCAGCCGGGAGCCAGCAAGGATAAACCCAGGGGGTGGGCGGCGTTGCGGGCGGACAGACGGGATGCAAATGCACACATTCGGGCGGGGGGAGAATCGAAGCCTACACCAGCTCGTTCCCTACGCTGCCCCTGGGGCTCGATTCACCACGCCGGGTGACTCGACCGAACTCACCCAGCATCCCCCCGCCCTCGCAGGGCGAGGGGCGTGGGGCGGGGGCACGGGCCGAGTATCGGCGCAGGGGAAACGGAGTCCAAGGGGGCGGGCTGGCGGGCTGAGCGGCAGCCAAGCTCTGGGTCATAGCCAGACGAGCCATCTGGGTCCTTACCCACGGATCGAGGCGGGAAGGGGGGGCGCTGTGTGCGGAGGGACACCCCCACGCCTCCCTGATAGAACGCCCAGGACAGGGAGGATCTAACACACCCATGGGGGCCTAGCCCCTGGGGCGTCACACTTGCTCCTATCGTTCAGTCACCGAGGGGTCTGGCGACTAGACTGTCAGAGACTCCTAGACTGTCAGAGAAGTCCCTAAAATGTCGCCTTCCCCGAAAACCTGATGGCAGGTCAGAGAGTGTTGGTGTCGGGCAAATACCTCCAGGCACAGGACGCTATTTGGGGTCGATAGTTACATTACATCATCATCATTAACGTTAGCTAACCTGCAGGCTGCATTTTTCTCACGGGGCTGCGAGAAAATAAATAAAAAGAGCGGCACTACGGCAAATTAATGATTAAAAAGAATAAAGCTATGGTCAAATAAATTAATAGAAGAAAAAAGTGTGACTGCTGAGAGTGCAAGCAGATAGGGACACCGGCCCTCACGGCCAAAAAACAGACCGGCCCACGGGAATTCTCCCGGTCCTCCCGATTAGCCAATCCGGGCCTGCACCTCTGTCTTCCTTGTCTACCAGTGTGACAATGTCAAGCCCTGCACAACAGCCTAGGTAGGTTTACAATTACATCCCTTAAAAAACATCCGGAATGAAGCAGTAACTGCTCCTTCTTGTGCACAATGCTAAACACCATCAGGTCGTCTGCTTTGATGACGATTGAGGATAAACCTCATGATAACCAACCCCCCACTCCCCCCACCCTCCTCCTCCTCAAAAAAAAAAAAAAAAAAAACTTGCAAAAATCACAGGGGTCGCCCCATTGAGCTTGGAAAATACAGAAATCCATATTTATACGGAAGATTCACATCCCTGACTTTGCTTTCTCTCTCTCTTTTCTGACAGCTTTCCAATCTGTTCTCCCCAATTTGCTGTGTAGCTTCACACAACTAAAGCTGTGCAGAATTTCAAACTTAAGAATTTCGCATGCACAATGTGACTGCAGCATTAAAGTCTTTGCAAATCAGTAGCCTAAAGCTGTGGTCACACTAGAGTTTGTGTGTGCAAAATTCTGTCGTACGGTGCTGCGAAAAGGAACGGGATTAAACAAGATTATTAGACATTCAAAAAAGCGAGCGATTGCTCCATGTTTTAAATTTCTGTCCAGAGAGGTCATGTTTTGATCCTCGATTGGTCAATTAATGCGATTTCACAGGTCAGAGTTCACCAAGCTTTGCACTGGAGTAACCTTCGAAACCTGACGCATGAACTTGCGTTTCCAGTCTGACGCATTCGCGTGCAAATGAATGGAAGTCTATGGCAAGACAAGTCCAGTGTGACTGCAGCTTTACTTGTTTACTGCCACCTGCTTTCCATTGCTGCAAATTGCTGGTCCTATATCTGAGGGTGTTTCGCTTCTCTTTTTGCCAGAGTGTTGGGTTTCCTACTGCTTTCTTGTCGGACTGTTGCTTGGTTTACATCTATTTTCTCTGTCCAGTTTTGTGGAACCATCCTGGATTTGATCTGCCCTGCTGGAGAATTAACCCTCTGCTTAACCATTGCCTTATCCTGTACCACCAGGCCTGGATCAAAGACGATTTTGACAGGAATTTAGCCCACTCTTGATTTACTTTTTCATGCGGTGCCGTTATTATTTGTTGGAATTTTTCCTATGTTCTGGCACATTGCCTGTGGTCCATTCCTTTGTTTATTTTTACTAAAATCCAAGACCTGCTCTGGATCTCAGCAAGTTGCTGAGTCTTTTTCTTTTGCGTATTCAATTAAAACTTATTGAATTTAACTCCTCTACTATTGGATCCTTTATACAGACACTCTTGACACTCTTACCTCCACATGTCCCTGAAGGTCTCCATCCCCTTCAGGAGCCTCTGGATGGTAAGTAAGCTTCGCCTTGTGGTACCATCATAGAGAGGCTCTAAGTCACTTTTCAAAACCATTTCAATGAGAATGATTATTCTGCCCTGCCAATGGTGTTCAAAACCAAAGCTGACAGATAGTTAACAGAAATAAAGCACCATCACACTTTCTTCTTGCGAATGTGAAGCACTTTTACTTGATTTGCTTGTAAAACTAAAAAGGAAAAATACAAAAGGTAAAAATTACAAAGTGATTACGAAATATCACAAATAATATACATCTTTCACATTTGTAAACATAAACTGACATATTTAAACTGATATCAAACAGCTAAATAAACAATCCAGGCACTTTAATGACGTTCATCTATATGCAAGCTTGTTAGCATTTAAACAGAACATCAAGCATTAAACATTTCAACACTGACCCTCCTTAATCAATTTAACCCAAAGGAAGTATTGCAGATGTTTTCAAAATAAAATTTGTAACTTACAGTCGTTTCTATCACAAGGGCTGAAAGCAAACAACAACGCGTCTCTGCATGGCGATCACAGTCTCTTCTTCTATAGCTGCGTCCCAAATGGCACACTATACACTATGCACTCATGCACTATGTACTTATGCACTTACACACTCAACAGGATAGTACATGTATGTAGTGTTGTCCCAAATGGCACACTAATGTTTTTTTACTAAGCGGAAATTCAAACCGTTTCCCTGATGACGTTTGACTGTTGCCAAATCAGTGAAATAAACGACTGAATTATCAAGTAATACCTGCTGTGAGTATTGCCACATTCACCATCGGGAGGCGCTATAATCACTCTCGTAGGAGAATTTTGCTTTCACCATCCAAAATAAATAAAGTTATTCAACATGTGCGTCCGATCGCTCCGCCCCTTCCGCTACGTAAGCAAACCTGCGGTCGTTGAGTGCGTGAAGTGTCCATCATTACACACTTCATTTTAGCGGCTGAATGAGTGCATCATCCGGGTAATTAAAGTGCACTTATTATTTTGAGAGTTTTCAATGTGAACACACTACTTACACTATTTATACTACAAAATGGCGTAAAATAGTGCATAAGTATGCGATTTGGGACGCAGCTTATGACTTTTTAAACATCCGGTTGTTCTACAGAATGGTGCAATGACATTTTCCGCCACTAGATGTCACAATTACACCACTTAAATAAATCAATGCACAGCTTACCAAACGAATCAACACCATACAGTACACTCCCCGCCTGGTGTATTGGATATACCACTATGCTTTTAATCACTAGATAAAAGTAAAGCTACGTCACATATAGGCCCTAAGTACTCCCTGACAGCCCCTTGCTTAGCAGTCTTTACCATAACCTTTCGGACTTTCCCATTAGATGAGGCTACGGTTTTTGTTACGAGGCCAATTGGCCACTCACTGCGCTTAGCTTCCCCATCCTTTAACAGAACAACGTCTCCTTCCTGAATGTTATCTCTCTCCTCAGTCCATTTTCTTCTGGATTGCAAGGTGGACAAGTACTCCTGCTTCCATCGCTTCCAGAATGAATCTGCTAACATCTGGACTTGACGCCACTGACTTTTGTGCAAGTGTCCTAACTCAAAGTTTCCTGGTGGAGTTGGGGCAACACTTGCTTTCTGAGTTAAGAGCATTGCTGGTGAGAGCACTTGAGGCATACTTGCATCTGTAGAAATTGGGGTTAAAGGTCGGGAATTCATAATGGCCATGACTTCTGCCATTAAGGTTGTTAAGACTTCATGTGTGAGTCTTGTAGCAGATTTTACTAAGAGCGCTTCCAGAATACGTCTGGCTATCCTGATCATTCTTTCCCACACACCCCCCATATGAGAGGAGTGTGGAGCATTGAATGTCCAAGTGCAGCTTTGATTCTGCAAGAACCCTTTTAGCTCAGAGTCACCACTGTCGATTTGGAGTTCTTTCACTGCTCCAACAAAATTCGTCCCTCTGTCTGATCGAAAGTGCTTTACTGGCCCTCTCACAGCCAAAAAACGTCTCAAAGCACAAATAAAGCTTGACGCTGATAAAGATTCCATAACTTCCAAGTGAACTGCTCTACTACTCAAGCAACTGAATATGACAGCCCATCGCATGTTCTCAATGTTGTGCCCTCTTGTTTTGCGTGTCACCACAGTGAAAGTTCCAAAAACATCAAGACCTGTGTATGTGAAAGGTGGATCTACAGAAAGCCGGTCTGGGGGCAGAGCCGACATCTTCTGACTTTCCATTTTACCTCTTAGCTTTTTGCATAGGACACATTTGTGGATGATATTTGAAATGCGTCTTTTGCCGCTGACAATCCACAATCCAGCACTACGTATAGCGCCCTCCGTAAAATGCCGTCCTTGGTGAGCCACTTGATCATGATAATGCTGAATTAAAAGATCAGTCACATGATGGCTAGATGGAAGTATCAAGGGATGTTTCTCTGGATCTGAGATGTCAGCGCACTGAATGCGACCCCCGACTCTTAACAGACCTTCTTTGTCCACAAAGGGGTCGAGTCTTAGGAGTGTGCTACATTGTGAGATTTTACCATTCTTGGTCAGACTCTCAAATTCTTCTCGGAACACTTCTCGCTGTACAGTTTTAATTATGGTCGACTTAGCTTGTGAGGTCTCAACATCTGAGGTCTTTGTACACAAATGCCACTTTCGACAAGGACTGTTAGGTGAAGATTGTGAGAAGTATTTTGTGATGTAAGAGTTGTGACAGCTCTCACCAGAGACTTCCATCTCGAGAAACGTTGGAATCTGCTTGAGTCTAGAGACTGTTCAGTAATGCTCGTTGCCAGAACTTTCACTTGAGGGCGAATTTCAACATCCTCTTCTACTTGAACAAGTCCATAGGATTCATCTACATTACATCTCACAGGACCACATTTCCTAAGGAACTCTGGACCTGAATACCAGTTGGTTAGAGGTAAGTTGGCTGCTGGCACGAACCTAGTGGCATGGTCCGCTGGATTCTGTTCGGAACAGATGTAGTGCCACTGATTAGGTTCTGTGGCTTTCCTTATGCGTGCAACTCTGTTAGCCACATACATATAGAATCTGCGTGTGACATTGTGAATGTATCCGAGCACTATGCGGCTATCTGTATAAAAGTGGATGTCATGAAGCTCCAGGTCAATTTCTCCTTTTATGAATTCCATCAACTCCACAGCTAGCACTGCAGCGCATAACTCGAGGCGCAGAACAGTATGTGCTGGAAAGGGGGCTAACTTGGATCTTCCCATCACAAACCCCACATGAGGCTGTCCATTTGAGTCAATCACTCGAAGATATGCTACCACAGCAATAGCTAAAGTAGAAGCATCCGAGAAAATGCACAGCTCACAAAGTGGAGCTCTGCACACTGAGGTTGGAACATAAGCTCGAGGTATTTGCAATTGGTCAAGCTCTGCTAAAGATGAAATCCAGGCCTTCCATGAACTTTCCTTTTCCAATGGAAGAATGGTGTCCCAATCCTGTTGGATTGTTGAAAGTTCCCTCACTAGAGCTTTGCCTTGCATAGTGATTGGACAGACAAACTGGAGGGGATCATATAAACTATTGACAGTGGAAAGGATCCCTCTTCTGGTGAAGGGTTTGCATTCTTGAGAAGCTTTAAACATAAAGCAATCTGTCTTGAGGTTCCAACTGATACCAAGGCTGCGTTGAAGAGGTATTGTATCTTTACTGAAATCTAGGTCTTTGAGATCTTTGGCTCTTTCACTAGAAGGAAATGCTTCCATCACCGAAGCACTGTTGGAGGCCACTTTATGCAGGTTCAAGCTTGACTTAGATAGCATTGTCTGTGTGCGTTTTAAGAGATCAATGGCTTCCCTTTCAGTTGGAACAGACGTGATACCATCGTCCACATAGAAGTTGCGCAAGACAAAGTTCTTCGCATCTGTTCCGCACTCCACTTTGCCGTGTTCTGCTGCTTGTCTCAGGGCATATATTGCGACTGCAGGTGACGGACTATTGCGAAAGACGTGTACAGTCATTCTGTAATCAATTATCTCCTTTTCTGGGCAGTTGTCTTTGTGCCAAAGGAAGCGAAGATAGTTGCGATGCGGCTCTTTTACTTTGAAGCAATAGAACATTTGTTCTATGTCTGCCATCATAGCTATTTTCTCCCTGCGAAAGCGCAACAGTACACCCAAGAGAGTGTTGTTGAGGTCAGGACCGCTCAGCAAAACATCATTTAGGGAAACTCCCCTGAACTGGGCACTTGAATCGAAAACCACTCTTATTTTGTCAGGTTTGTGGGGGTGGTAAACACCGAAAATCGGCAAATGCCAACATTCCTCCTCCAAATGTAAGGGTGGAGCCAGTTCTGCTTGTTTATGCTCGATCACCTTCTGCATGAAGTCCAAGAAATGCGTTTTCATTTTTGGTTTCTTTGAGAGAGTGCGCTGTAAAGAGCTTAGCCTCTGCATAGCTTGCTCTCTATTATTTGGGAGCTGAATCCTTGGGGAGCGGAATGGAAGTGGCGCCACCCAGTGTCTATCCTCATCAAGGTACACCTCTTTTTCCATCATTTCTAGAAAGACTTTATCCTCCACAGATAGAGTGGCTTTATCGTCATCTGGAGATCTGAAGAACACATCCTCCTTTAAATTCATTGAATAGCTCTCGTTAGATTTGAGAGAACATGGTGGGTTGGGAATGTATGACAAGAGAGGTGACTGAGCTTTTTCTACGACGTTGATGCCCTTTGTGCATGAAGGGAAGTATGAAGTTCGTCCATTGAGAAGTATGTTGGTCTTATAAGCGTTCACACTTGATTGACGATGAATGCCATCAAGACAAACTTCTCCCACTATTACCCAGCCTAGGTCTAAGCGCTGTGCATATGGTGTGTTATGGGGTCCATTTCGTTGTTCACGCACTTTGTGCACACTAAGAACATCACGTCCTAAGAGGAGAAGGATAGGAGCGTTAGGATCTAAAGGTGGGATTTTATCTGACACCACAGTGAGGTGGGGAAAATGTACAGCTACCTCAGGCGTAGGAATTTCAGATCTATCGTCTGGTAAGCTGTCGCATTCTATCAAGGGTGGAAGTGCAACTACTGTTTTTCCATCAAGTGATTCAACAGAAAATCCAGTTATTTTCCTCCCCGCCGTAGACACTATGTCTGAACATGTCTTCAATGTGTACGGGGTAGAACTACTATCGATGTTGAACAGATCAAAGAACTGTGACTTCACCAAAGATCTATTACTCTGCTCATCTAGTACAGCATAAATGTGCTTGGCCTTTTCACACTGATTAGATGGATAAACTTTCACGAGACAGATCTTTGAACATGATTTAGGCTTATCAACATCTCCGCAAATCTCTGTGCACTTGTTGGTGACCTCAGCTGTGTCCTCATCTGTTTTTTCTTTGATTTGTTCTGTCTTTGACTCGGGTGTCTCAATAGACCATGTAGTAACAGACCATGGTGCAGGTCCAGGATGCATGGCCGCCACATGTCGATCACTATTGCATTCCCGGCACCTGATCAATGCTATACAGTCTTTTGCAACATGCTTGGTGGAACCACAACATTTAAAACAAATGGACTTTTCCTTCAAATTTGCTTTTCGTTCATCCAGATGTTTGCTCCTGAATGTTCGACACTTATGGAGTGGATGAGGCTTATTGTGCACAGTGCAGACCTTGTTTGGTTCTACATTATTTTCCAGCGTTCCTTCCTGGTTTGATTGTGCAGCCTTTATTTCTGTTTTTTTGACAAAGACAGAAGCTCTGCTACTTATCCTGGCAGCTCCATCGGCTTTTGAGCTGCTCAGACTGCTGGATGAAGCAAATGCAAAACTAGGATCGTTTCTGGTTCTTGCTTGTCGACAAACAAACTCAACAAAGAACTCAAAAGGAGGAAAATATACTTTATGGTCTTCTTTGTATCTGGAACCCTGTGTAATCCATTTGTCTTGGAGACCGAATGGGAGTTTTTCGACAATGGGGTTTACTCCACGTGCTGTGTCGAGGTAAGCTAGTCCAGGCAAACGACCACTCTCTTTTGCAGACTGCAGCTCAAGCAGCAAATCACCGAGGTCTCTCAGATGATGGATGTCTCTGTTTGTGATGCGAGGGAAAGCATCAAGTCTTTTTAACATTGCCTGCTCAATGACTTCTGGACAACCATAGCATTCTTCTAGGCGACGCCATATCACTCTAACTCCTGAGGTAGGGTTACTGACATAAACTGATTTGATTCGTTTGGCATGATTAGAAGAATCAGGACCGAGCCATCTTATGAGAAGGTCAATCTCCTCCCTACTAGTTAGATTAAGTTCACTGGTTACAGCTTGAAAAGATGTTTTCCACGCCCAGTAATTTTCAGGGCATTCGTCAAACTGAAACAAACCTGAACTCACCATTTCTTTTCTCAGCAGGTATGTAGTGAAGTCACTGACATGTGGCGCTGGTGTAGAGCACCCAGCATTTTCTTGTGAGAGCGGATCGGATTCACGATGTACTCTTACTGGATAGATTTGATGCCTCTCCTCATCATCTCCACTATATGGATCAATCTTTACTTTCGAAGGAGAGCACTGGAGGCTGTGTTGAACTGTTAGTTCCTTTTTTATAGGAATGATCTCTGATTTAGATTCCTCCTTCTTTGTGGGTGAGTGGGAGCTAAGTGAGCCTTCATTATAACTCCGTGTTACATACTGAGAATTCTCACCCTCATGTCGCAAATTAGAAATCAGATTGGGAGTATTTGGTAACTGAGATTGTGTTTGCACATACTCTCTGGTGCGTTCAATCCTGCTGGAAATGCATGAAAGTTTTTCTAGGTCTTCACCTAGTTCCTCTTCACCGATAGCTGCAGCGTCATAAACATCTGCCTCTTTAGATGCTGCTACAGCTTCTTCCTGCAGTTTCAATACATACAGTTCAGCCTCAACCTCTGCTTTTCTACGTGCTGTTTCTGCTAATGTTCTTTGTTGATGCTCTTCTAGTTGAGCTTGTTCTCTCATCATGATAGCTTCCTTTTCTGCATATGAGGCTTTTACTTTGCATGCTGCTGCTTTAGCTCTTGCTGTGGTCGCAGCTGCACTGGCTGAAGATCTAGTAGACCGATGTGATCTGCCTGACCGTGATTCTATTTCTAGTGCTTGGTTAGCTTCTTCAACATTTTTGCTGGGCTGTGACTTGTCCATCTTGATATCACAGTCTAACTCAGTAAGCTTGTGCTTCCCGCCGTGTAGACGACTTTTTACTATTCTGCCCTGCCAATGGTGTTCAAAACCAAAGCTGACAGATAGTTAACAGAAATAAAGCACCATCACACTTTCTTCTTGCGAATGTGAAGCACTTTTACTTGATTTGCTTGTAAAACTAAAAAGGAAAAATACAAAAGGTAAAAATTACAAAGTGATTACGAAATATCACAAATAATATACATCTTTCACATTTGTAAACATAAACTGACATATTTAAACTGATATCAAACAGCTAAATAAACAATCCAGGCACTTTAATGACGTTCATCTATATGCAAGCTTGTTAGCATTTAAACAGAACATCAAGCATTAAACATTTCAACACTGACCCTCCTTAATCAATTTAACCCAAAGGAAGTATTGCAGATGTTTTCAAAATAAAATTTGTAACTTACAGTCGTTTCTATCACAAGGGCTGAAAGCAAACAACAACGCGTCTCTGCATGGCGATAACAGTCTCTTCTTCTATGACTTTTTAAACATCCGGTTGTTCTAAAGAATGGCGCAATGACATTTTCCGCCACTAGATGTCAGATGACATTTTACACCACTTAAATAAATCAATGCACAGCTTACCAAATGAATCAACACCATACAGTACAATGATCTTCTCATTCCATTCGCACTGCTGAGTCACTGATTTCATTCATCATTCATTTTCGGCTTAGTCCCTTTATGGCCCGATTCCACTGAGTGGTACAGTTCGGTACGGGTTGGTACGGTTCGCCTTTATCAGGCTTGCGTTTCCACTGCTACAAGGGTACCAATGGTACTCTTTTGGTGGGTGTGGTGTACAACAGAAAGTTTCAGATGACATCATTTACGCTCGAGAAAATGTCTACAGTAAAGCTGTACTGGTTATTACTAACTTTTTTATTAACATAATTTTATTATAACCAAAGATTAATGACGAAATAGTCTAATGTAATATCTGCAATTATAAAAAAATAAATGAATAAATGCAACATATATGAACACGTACAGACCCTTACAGTCTCCGATATGTTACCACTTACAGAAAAACTACACACAACATACATTTAGTCCTTATTTAGGTTATTTAGGTTTTTTTCTTCCTGACAGGATATCAAAGTGCTTTAATGATCACAAGCACATTATTAATATAAGCTCAAAAAGTTCATTGATTCAAATATAGACCCGATTGCGAGCTCTCTGGACAAAGTGAAACCGCCAGAGCCGGCCCAAGGCATAAGCGAACTAAGCGGCTGCTTAGGGCCCCGTGGCCACCAGGGGGCCCCCAAGAGTGCTTGAAATTATTGTGTGACTTTCGTTTTAGTTTGTTAATTTGTGGATTAGTGGTGGGACAAAATACATGCCCATTTATAGTGTTATTTCTGACCATGATACATACTCAGGCGCCAAGATATTTACCTATATTTACAAAAGATCTGATTTAATTAATCAGTTTTCAACACCGACTGCAGAAGATAACCGCTTTAGCTACAGTACACCCAGCCGCCACCAGGTGGCGCTTCCCGTAATGGCGGATAATTAGACATGCACCAGCGTCATGTAAACCACTAAGTCTGATAAAGTCAAAGAAACTAATTTTAAAATATTACATAGATATTATCCATGCAATGATTTTATAAGTAAGTTTAAGGAAGGTTTTTCATCCTTGTGTTGTTTTTGTAAAATGGAACCGGAAACAATTCTTCATTTATTTTTCAGTTGCAGTTACGCAAAACAGTTTTGGTCCCAAGTTTCCTTACTACTTTTTGAAGTGTTTTATAAATTAATCAGTATAACAGAGCAAATGTTTTTTTTTTTTTACGGATTGCAACTCTGGATTACTGGAAATGGACAAAATAGCTAAAATTCTTATTTTATTTGGAAAGTATCACATCCACAAAACAAAATGTTTGCTGACTGTACCAAATTGTAAACTATTTTTCATTGATCTAAAACTTTTTTATGATTCCCTCACTGCTATACAAAGTAATACCAAAGCTATTAAGACATCTCAACTACTGGAAAAAATACTTAATGTACACAATTAATTTTTGTTGTTAATTCCATTGTATACTGTTTTATGAATAACTCTGTACATCCCTGTTTGATCAATATAAAAATAAAAAATAAAAAATAAATACTTCTTTAAAATTGTATTATAAAGGAGAAAGTCTGAATGTGCTTAAATAAAACCAGCTTTACCTTAATAAAACAGAATGTAAACAGGACACATGTAAATGTAGAAGCACAGTAAATAAAGCTCTGGTAAATGTTAAATGTTAAAAAAAAAAAAACACTGAGTCTGAGAGATGAGCCATTGCAATGGTGAATATCTCAGGCATACAGACACTTTCTTCTGTCCAAGCTGGGCCAATGTATGTGTGTGTTGCAGACATCCAGCTCCCCCGTATTTGCCACTAGTTTCTTTCTTACAGACGTGCTTTCACTTCGCTATATCGCTCGCGCGTGCCCGCGGCTAGTGCAACTTCTTATGTGCTCAAACTTTTTAACTCCGCCAAAATATATAAAGATATCAATAGGACATGAACATTTAATTAGAAAGGCCTTGCGTTTATTTGACTCTTACAGACCTAGTCAAAGTCTTGTAGATGGTATTTTGGCAAAAAAAATATTAGGGGAATTAAAAAACTTAAATAGATGAGTAAATAAATAATGTTCTCCACTGCTGAAAACATACGTGCTCAGAGGAGTCTGTGCTCACCTCTCAGAGCATTCTGATCAGTTGAAAAAATAGTGGGAATAATTTTTTTTTTAAATATAAACCAGGGCTAAGCATAAAATGTTTTCATGTTTACATAAAATTAGTTGTTCAAGTTGTAATAATTGTTTTTAGTTTACAGAATGCAATAAATTACTATTTTGGCAGTTTTTTTTTTCTTAAATGCATATTACACTAAATTGAGATTTTGCTGCTGCGATAGAGATGTGCTCTCTTCAGTCATAAACTGCTCTCTGCACATCAGCATTTTTAAGCTTGTTTGACAGATGTGCACTTGCTTTACATTGTTGCAATTCTATAAATGCATGTTTATAAAAGTAATTCATCATACATTTTTGATGCATTTTCCCCCTTCATTTACCAAAATTGTGATATATTGTGGCTGGTTTTCTTGTGATCTATCAATATATCGCAGAATCTTTGATATCGTGATTGAAGCAGCAGTGCCTGGAACAGCAGCAAAATGCTTTTTTATGCACTTGACGATTAAAAAAATCAGCTTCTGATTTATACAATTTACAGTTGGTAAATACACTGCAAAATTATTTTCTTTCTTATAGTATTTGTGTGATTTTGTGGTCCAAATATCTAAAAATTCTTAAACCAATAAACATTTTCTAGAAAGATTTTTAGTCAAAATTATGTGAATTTTTCATTAAAAAAAGCTCAATAATCTGCCAATTAGGGTAAATAAAAAAAGATTGTTTTAGGTTTTAAATAAGATTATTTTACTTATCTCATTGGCAGATCAATTTGTTTTAAAAAAAAATTTCACTTTATTTAGAATTATTTCTGAAAACTGAAAATTTTTTGTACATATTTATTAATTTGATTGACATGCGAGTATGTCTAGAAAATGCTTCCTGATTTAGTTTGATTTTAATTTAAATAGATGTTTTAAGTTATTTGAACTCCAAAATACAATATGAATTTTTTTCAGTATTAACATTTATATCCAATTTTTTAAAAAATAATTATCTTTATTGTCACTATGTTTGACTGTTTGGCAGCGTCTTGTGCCTGAATAATAATAAAAATCAGTATGTTATTGGCTACTTCCAGCTGCTTTTGTTTCTGCCAGCCCATATTAATGTTTTGTGTCTAATTATTTAGATTTGTGGCAAATAGTCATATAAAAAGTTGGATCAATAGGAAGATGTTTCTGCAGAATAATATTTAGAATTGTCTTAAAACATATATTTTATGATGTAAGCAACACAGCTACAGCGAATAAAATCGATAATGTGTGTTTTAAATTTATAGTGTGCGAATTATCAAGGATTAATGATAATTTTTCATATTGTTTGCACCAAAGGGGCCCCAAATAAAATCCTGCTTAGGGCCCCCTGAAGGCTTGGGCCAGCCCTGGAAACCGCTCACACATTAAGATGGGCTCGTAAAAACAACAACAGGGTACAGCAGATTTTGTACCCTACAGCTGTTCATCAAGATGACGACAAGGTTTGTTTGAGACTGACCATGGCTCGTTATTATATTAATATTTTATCATGCTGTAATGTCACGGCTGTGTATTTAACACATGGCTGTTCCTTTGTTGTTATTCTGGCTTGTTGCGCAAGCCGATTACATATCTCTGTAAACCAATAGTGTTCAGCTGTGCATCTAGCTGTGCCTTTTGGTACCCTTGGTACTCTTTGCATGCCAACTGACCCAGCCTAGGCACGATCCTGCAACTTTCTTGCTGTGAGGTGACAGCACCACCCACTGCGCCACCGCACCGCCTTGGTGTCATTCAAAATATCTAAAAACCTGTTTATTCTGCAAACACCTGAGCACTTAAAAAACATTCACCCTCTATACGCTAGCTCTTAATTCTGAGCACTAACAGTTGCTTTGTATAAGTAGCACTTCCTGTGTGTATTGTCTCTTTTTGTTGAATGACTGAATTCCTCATTTATAAGTCATAAATAAATTAAGGAACAAAGACAGATTTCAACATACTTCTCCAGAACTCAACATGAAAATAAAAGTCTTTCACAAAAATATGCAAAACAAAAATTTTATTAATCTTAAATATCTTCACACTATCATCATGAACTGATTTAAATTCTGTAATGTTTCATTGCTTCATTATATGAAGTATACAGGGGCAGAAGATAAACTGAAATATTAGCGAAATAGACCAGGAGTGTGAAGTACTTTTAGTGAACTACTATTATTTGGCACAGGGATCTGTTCTTTAATTCTGTGATTGCAATTTCTTTTTTTTTTTTTCAGCAGTTTTCTTTATTTGTTGTTGTTGTTGCCTGTATAGTTGACCTTATAGGTGACGATATTCTTTGACAGCAACAAGCACACAATAACAGTCTATATAAGTCAGTTGAACTTCACACTCACCTACACTCCTCTGTTCACCACAGCATGTGTGTTCACAGGCCCACAAATGCATCTGCACCCGTCATTGCATCTGATGCAAAACATAAATCAGTGGAAAAAGTTGTATCAGTATATGGTAAAAGTTATATATATCTGACTAATAATAGCGCCATCACTTGCATTATTTTTATCTAATCTACAATTTCAGAAACATGAACCTCTCAAGACACTTTGCCAACCATCAGATCAGCATCTCAATATAGTAAGATTCTGTCATTCCAATGCATTAGAAAATGTTTAACCCATAAAAGTTACTATTTCAGAGAGCTAGTGAGAATGTTTTTTGACTAAGTGTATTTGTCCCAAAAAAACAATGGGAATGGTTTGCCTGGGAAACATCTTCCCAACTTTACAGGTCTCTCCTCTCCAGCTGGTCCCTGGGTCAGTACCACATCAATCCCTCTGTCCAATGTGTCCACTTGTGCAATAAAACATTGGATGAAATCAGGATTTTCAGTAGAAAATGTGCACAGAGCCCACAAACAGCCCACAAACCCCAAGAAGAAATGCCCCTCCTTCTTTGTCCTGCATCTAGGACTTCGAAAAAATTACCTCCACCTTGTCTACTTGATGTCTGAGATCACAATTTCCTTTTTAGTACTTAAGTAAACTACTTAAGTAGTTTGTCTACTACTGTACTTGGCCAACACACTTTGCAACATCCAAGGATAGGCCCAGGCTTGAATCTTCTACAGGTTCTGCCTTAGGTGCTGTAGATGTTCCACCCACATGCAACTATGAATCTCAATGTTGTCTAGGTAAGCAGCTGGCCACTCTTCACAGCCCTGAAAAACTATTCATCAGCTACTAGAACTGGAATGGTATAACATAAGTATTTTGAAGGTGGTCAGGCATTTGAGTACAGGATGGAAACGTACCTGCCAGTACTCCTTGGACAGATCCAGTGTGGTGATGTAGCGGGCCTGTCCAATCCTCTCCAACAGGTTATCAATGTTAGGCATAGAGTAGGCGACAAACCTTGACTGAGCATCAAGCTTATGGAAGTTGATACAGAAACTCAACGATCCATGAATCATTAATCAGCTCTGTTTGGCTTGATCTATTCTGGAATATTGATAAGTATGTATCATAAAATATGTTGCATAATATTATATATTAAATATAAATAAGATATATTAAAGATGATATGTTGCATAATAATATCATCATTGTATTCATTTTTTTGTAAAATCTTTATTCATGTTAGATGTGTGAGCATGGGTCATGAGATAACACAACTTCTAAGAGACAGGTACACATATGTCTACAACTATGAAAAATCATGGTTTGACCAACTGATGAAACATCGTTTTGTCATTCAGAGCTATTCTATCAGCGGGAGAGTTTGTAGAAACACGTAAACGTGAGTAGATGTAACTTAACATGTTAACTTGTTAACATTGATGGAAACATGTCAACACGAGTCCACAATCGCAGCAAAGCATATTTTGACTGATAAAGATATTAAAACAGACTTCTTTATATGTAGTTCTGAGTAGCTCAGTTAGATAAGTTGATTGATGCGTGCGCTTGAACCTTTTGACTACACAAGTTTGAATCCTGTTGATCACATGTAAATTATAATTTTTTTAGATTAATTTTTGTTATGTACTGTCCTGCTACACAGATATTAAAATCAATATTGCTCACAATGACATCAAGTAATAAGAATCTTTATTTGGTATGGACATGTTTTGTTGCTGTGAAAAAGTGGCGAATCTGCCAATCTGCAAACGTAAATAGCTTACATCTGGAAAGGGACACCAGTTAACACGATCACCAGTTAAACCATAACACTGGTATTAAATTGAGGTGTAGAAGAGTCCTTATTGCCCACAATACATTGTTCATTGGACACAAATTCATTTAGAACTACAAACGCGTGTGAAAAGTGTAAATAAACTACAAAAATGATGGACGCGCGAGACCAACCGTCAAGTAGAGAGGCTTCTGTAAAGATGTTTTAATGTCTGTTAGTCAATATCTAGCCAACTGGAAAATATTTAAATCACGTTATCTGTGTTATATTTCATCTGCAACAACAACACTGAACTTTGAACAACGTCTGAATGCAAAATTACCCAAAGCTCTGAGGAGATTTCTCTGCATGAAAGACCTGTGAATGGGAGATTGACCTGCTGCTGCTTCTCCAATAAGGTAGGAAATTAAATATGACAGAAATGTTTATAACAGATCGCAAAACAAAAAGAGAAAGTAGTATGTCCTAAAACTTGCATACTCTTCTGTTGCACACTCAAAAGTATAAACTTTTCCTTCACAAAAGAGTACTTACTTTTAGGGCGTATTAAAAGTATGCGAATTGGGACACAGTTTTCACTGAAATACACTCCAAACAAGAGTGTATTTCTGCTGGGGTGATGTGATGGCCAGTGTGGTGGCCACACATTGTGTGTGTGTGTGTTTGCACACACACACCCACATATACACACGCTATACATATTCATTTAAGATTATTTATTGGTCACAATTTCAGTTATTGTGTTTATACATTTCCTTTCATTCATATCAGATTTAAATAAGACGCATACACTTTCAGTTTCTCATTACCTTTCTTTATTATTCACAGTACATTTATTACTATTTTGGGTGCACACAAAATCAGTTATCTGAACTGTATGTTTTGTTAATTTAGTTTTCTTTTGAGTTTAAGTTACCGTGCTGCAGTGCCGACGAGGAACAGAGTTTCCGGGTGTGGTCCGCCCAACTAAAGGTCCGACGTGCCGAAAGGTGCCGTCTTTTGGTTCTGCCTGCCGATACCATTGGCTTAATGGCTTGGAGGGAGAGCTCATGTTTAGTTTAGGTTCAATAATGATTTGCAATGTTTGTTTATTCAGATTTATATTTAGTTTTACCTTATTTAGAATTTATTTAACTAATATTTAGATTTGTATTTAGATGTTTGGCTTAGTTTATTGTATTTGTAAATTGTATGTTTTTGTCTCCCCCTTCTTGTTTTCTATGGACTAGTCCCTGTGCTATAAATGTGGTCTGTCTTGTCATTTCATGGAGTTTGGTGGTTTTTCGGAAGGTCGTTTGTTTTGCAAGTTGGAGGGAAATTTAAATCGGATAAAAACGTTTATTGAAAAAGACTGGCAGTTGTGCACAACAGCTCTGTGAATGGATCAGAGAAATAAAATAGGACAGATAGAGTACACAAAGATCCTTAATGATGGTAACCTACTAATAAGATGTGCTGACGCTGGGCAAATGGAAAAAGCCCAGAAAATTAAGGATGTGGTCAAATGTAAGGTGGAGAACACAGCTAAGGTGGGAATGGGAAGGAAAAGTGTAGCTAAAGGGGTGATCACAGGAGTATCATTAAGTGTAACAGAAGAAGAAATGAAAAAGAATATAAAAGGAGCAAAAGTAGTGAATGTTACAAGAATGAAAACAACAAGAGATGGAGAAGCTAAAGACAGTAAAACCGTGCTATTAGAGTTTGATGAATTGGTAGTGCCAAAGAAAGTATTTCTTGGATTTGTGAGTTATCCAGTGAGATTGTATGTACCAAAACCATTGAGGTGCTATAACTGCCAAAGGTTTGGACACACAGCAAAAATCTGTAATAGGCAAAGAAGGTGTGCAAGGTGTGGAGGGGATCATGATTACGGAAACTGTGGAGCAGGGGTTCAACCAAAATGTTGCAATTGCGGAGGTGCTCACAATGTGGCATTCAGTGGTTGTGAAGTCATGCAGAGGGAGACAAATATACAAAAGTTAAGAGTGGAGAAAAAAAATCACATACGCCGAGGCGGTTAAAGTGTCAGGAGAAAAGAAAAACAAAGAAAATGAAGTGGTTATGGATTCTCAACAGCAAGACAAATCAGAGAAAATCTACGTCAAAAAAATAGAACTAGTAACGTTTATAGCAGGTGTGATAAATAGTACAGCAGAAGTCAAATCAAAAAATGAGAAAATACAGCTGATAGTAAAAGCTGCTGTCAACCATCTTGGACTAGTAGGACTGACATGGGAAGAGGTAAGGGAAATCCTTACAAATCAGTCAAGTCAGGAAGCAACATGTATAGGGTAGTAATATTAATGGTTATAATCTTACAATGGAATGCTAGGAGCATTTTAGCTAATGGACAAGAATTTAAACAATTTATAAATGAGTTAAATGAGGAACCAGATGTGATGTGTATACAATAAACATGGCTAAAACCAAATTTAGATTATGTAGTACATGGATATTCAATAGTTAGAAGAGACAGAAAAGGTGAGGGAGGGGGAGGAGGATGTGCAGTTTTCATTAAGAATGGGATTCAGTATAGAATAGTGGGAATAGGTGAGGAGCAGGAGTACATAGTAGTGGAGGTATGGGAAAGATGTGGGGTAATTAGAATCATTAATTATTATAATCCACGTAAGAAGTTGGATATAGAAAAGTTATTAAATATTGAGGGACAGGATAGTCAAAAAGTAATATGGTGTGCTGATTTTAATGCCCACAGTTCAATGTGGGGTAGGACACGTACAGATACTAATGGTAAAATAATAGAAGAACTAATAGATGAAAGATAGTTGGTGTGTTTGAATGATGGTAGAGGAACTAGAATAAATGTAACAACAGGAATTGAATCTGTCTTAGATTTAACATTAGTATCTAGTTCTTTGGCGGGAAGTTGTAAATGGGAGGTGTGGACAGAATCTACAGTAGGAAGTGATCACTACCCAATCATAAGTTCAGTAGGTGAGAGATCGGAAGTGGGGCTAGAGTATAGAATCCCTAAATGGAATTTTAATAAAGCTGACTGGGAAATGTTTACAAAAATCAGTAGTGAGTTAATGATAAAGATAGAAGATCATGAAGATATAAATATAGTAAACAATCAAGTTACAACAGCAATTATTAGGGCAACAGAGGAAGCTATCTCAAAAAAGGAAACCAAAAGAAAACGGAAAACTGTGCCATGGTGGAACGAGGAATGTTGGAATGCAATAAGAGAAAGAAACAAAGCTTTTAGATTATTAAAAAGAACACATAATATGCAACACCTCATTCAGTATAAAAAAGCTCAAGCAGTAGTCAGAAGAACAGTACGTCAAGCAAAGAGAACAAGTTGGAGTTTTGTGAGGACATAGGAAGAACTACACCAATAGGAGAAGTATGGGGAATGATAAAAAGGATGGGAGGAGACAGAAGGCAGTGGGAATACCCAGTGATAGTAAATGAAGAAAAAATAGCAACGTCAAATAAGGAGAAAGCAGAGATTATAGCAGAAGCATTTGTTAAGGTACATAGTTCAGAAAATTTATCAGAAGAAGGGAGGAGGAGGAGAACAGTAACAAAGAATCAGCATTTTCATAAGATTAACAGGAAGGAAGAAACAGGAAATGAATTAGATGATCCGTTTACTTTGGCAGAGATGGTGAGAGCAATTAATAAAGCAAAACCTACATCCCCAGGAAAAGATCAAATATGTTATATAATGATAAAGAAGTTGGAAGAAAGTTCAAAGTTGAAGCTCTTGGAGATGTATAATAAGATATGGAAGGAGGGAAAGCTACCCAAAATCTGGAAAGAGGCAATAGTGATTCCAATAAGGAAACCCGGTAAAGATCCAACAAAACCAACAAGTTATAGACCAATAGCACTTACATCAAATCTTTGTAAAATCATGGAGAGAATGATCACAGAAAGGTTGACACATGACCTGGAAAAACGAGGATTATTGGATAAATGTCAAAGTGGATTTAGGAAGGGAAGGAGTACAATTGATTCAGTTATTAGACTAGAAACAGAAATAAGGAAGGCTCAAGTAAATAAAGAGAATGTAATAGCAGTATTTTTTGATATAGAAAAAGCATATGATATGATGTGGAAGGAGGGGCTATTAATTAAACTAGATGAGTTGGGAATTGGAGGGAAGTTATTTAACTGGATAAAAGATTTCCTTTCTAGAAGGAAGATTCAGGTTAGAGTAGGGACGGAGGTGTCAAATGAATACGAAGCAGAAAATGGCACGCCTCAAGGAAGTGTGATAAGTCCATTACTGTTTATTATAATGATCAATGATATGTTTGCAAAGGTACCAGAAGATATAGGTAGGTCTCTATTTGCGGATGATGGCGCTTTGTGGAAGAGAGGAAAGAATATGGAACATATAATCAAGAGGTTACAGGAAGCAACTAATAAGGTGGTAGGGTGGGGATATGATTGGGGGTTTAAGTTTTTTGTTGAAAAAACTCAGTCGGTCCTCTTCACTAGGAGAAGAATTGTAGAGGAACTTAAGATACAGATGTATGGAAAAGATGTAGAGAGGGTAGGGAATTTTAAATTTCTTGGAATTAAGTTAGACTCTCGTTTAACATTTGTAGACCACATTCATAAAATGGAAGGAAAATGCAAAAAAAGTAATTAATGTAATGAGATGTTTGAGAGGAAGGGATTGGGGTGCAAGCACACAATCACTGTATAGAATTTATGTAGCATTAATAAGGTCAGTTTTAGATTATGGTAGTGTAGTGTATGGTTCAGCAGCCAAGTCAAACTTGAAAAAATTAGAAGTAATTCAGGCGCAGGCACTGAGAATATGTAGTGGAGCTTTTAAGACAACACCAGTGTCAGCTATCCAAGTGGAAATGGGAGAATTGCCACTGGAATTAAGAAGGAAGCAGTTGATGGCTAATTATTGGGTAGGTTTACAAGGGCATACAAATACACATATCACTAAAACAGTATTACAGGATAGTTGGGAAAATGGGAAAAGTCACAAGGAGAATTTTGGTCGGTGTGGAAACATGGTGGCAAAAGAATTAAGAGTGTTTGATATGAAAATAAGTTCAAGTGTCATTTATCCAGAAATTGCACCATGGAGGTTAGTTTGGCCAGAGGTAGACTAGTTTATTTTAGAGAAAAAAAATGAGGCAAGAAAAAAGCATAAATCTAGGAAAAATCTTTAATCAAAGGGTTGAAGAAAAATACAAAGAGTACACACAGATTTTTACAGATGGAGCAAAGAACCCAGAAACTGGAGTGTCTGGATTGGGGGTTATTATACTAGCAAAAGAAATTGAAATAAATAGAAGGACATCTGATAATGTGGGAGTGTACACAGTGGAGATGCTAGTCATGCTAGTAGCATTAAGATGGGTACAATTGACAGGACAGGAAAAAATTTTGGTATGTTCAGACTCAGCATCAGCTCTTGAAAGTCTAAGATCATTTTCTTCAAGTAGACAAGATATCTTGTATGAAGTACTCCAGTGTATAACTAAAATAACAAGTCAGGGAAAGGAGGTAAGATTTATATGGGTTCCAGGTCATGTAGGGATAAAGGGAAATGAAATGGCTGATAAATTAGCAAAAAGGGCATTAACAAAAGAAAATGTAGAAATGCAAATAAGGGTTAGTAAAGCAGAAGTGAAGAGTCTAATATGGGTAAGAATAAATCAAAAGTGGCAAGAGAAGTGGGACAGAGAAAAGAAAGGAAGGCATTTGTATGCAGTTCAAAAGGCTGTTAAACACAAAAGAGTCAGTAGAGGTAATAGGCGAGAAGGAATAGTGATAACAAGATTAAGATTGGGTCATTGTTTATTAAATAAAACACTTAAATTGATACAAAAACATGAAACTGGATTATGTGAGGGATGTAGTGAAGAAGAGTCAGTTGAACATGTGATACTAAAATGCAAAAGATATGAAAAGCAGAGGGAGGAAATGAGAAAAGATCTAAGGGAAATAGGGATTCAGGAAATAACATTAAAAGGTTTACTAAATACAAAGGACAGGATTCAGACCAGAATACTTATTAAGTATCTGAGAGAAACATGTGTTTATGATAGGATATAATAATTTAAGTTATAAGGTAAAGGGAATAAAGTTTAATATAACTAAGTAGTGGAAGTAAAAGTAGGGGTAAGAGCAATGTGGTGGTTATTATTATTATGGTATTAGCGTAAGTAGTAGTATGAGAGTATTATGGTTATTATTGTAACATGGGAGTAGGGGAGAGGTGTGTATGTAAGTATGTATGTGTGTGTATGAGAAGGGGTGGGAAAGAGGGAAGTGGGGGGAAATGATTAGTCTGTAAACCTAAACCTCTGGTCCACACTCCGGAGCTGAAGGTGGCGGTAATGCACCAAAACGCTGGATGCCAACCGCCGTAAAATTATAAGAAGAAGAAGAAGATTTCATGGAGTTCTGTTTTTGGTTTAGACATGATTTGTTTGGTTTGAACTCAGTTTGGTTTCCTTGTTTAGTTTTTTGTTCTTTCAATTGATTTTATTTATTTTTGAACTTTTTGTGAACCTTTTTGACTTTATTAAATTAGATTTGAAAATCTTCTTTTTTGCATGCCCCTTACTGTACGTGCTGGCTTGGTCCCTCACAGGTGACATTACGAGTAAAAACTAAACTGAAGTGGTCTACTAAATGTTCATGGTTATGTCATAAATGTTTCACATCCTCAGTTGCTCTGAATACAGTAAAAATTACTATTTGAAGAATAATTTAGACAATTATCTTCAATATAAAATTATCTTTAATTAGAAAATTTATAACCAGGCATTTGTACAATGGTGACAATCTGTGGTCTCCCTGCAGGCTTATTAGGGACCAAGTACCGAAACAATGCGTAGGACTTTCTTTTTCTTCTTCTCCAGAATGAATCGCGATTTGAGGGTCTACACATGCATGAAAAACTCACAAAACTTTGCACACGCCCCAGAAGTGGCAAAGATTTACGTTTGTGATAGGTTTCAGAAGTGGGCATGGCAAAATGACCTGACAGCACCGACTATGCATTTTTGATGGCCTGGCCCCTGAGCTACGATTCAAGCACACGCATGAAAATTGGCACAAATGTCAAACATGCCAATTCCTATATAAAAAAAGTGTCTTGGAGTGAAACCTCAAACCCAACAGAAAGTCAGATATTTTTAACTTTCTGCGTCGAAAAAGTGGTGTTATTGCCATTTCCAGGCATTGTATTTTAACGAACTTCTCCTAGGGATCTTATGCGATCAACACCAAAATTGAGTTTTGTCATCTAAAGGCCTTGGCGATGTTCAATTGCAAAGATCTAGAGTTTTTGTCAAAGGGACGTGTCCGTGGAGGCCTCGCAAATTTTGACAATTCGCCATGAAGCAGGAAGTTGTTATAACTCAGGCATGCATTGTCTGATCTGCGTCAATTCATTCGTTTGATAAGTCCTGAACTGAAGACACTTACATGTCAATATCCAGTTACAGTTATAGCGCCAGCTGCTGGCAACAGGAAATTACATGGTTTACAGTGAAACAAATTCCTCCCACAAATTTTATTGTATCAGCACCAAATTTGGGTGGTTTTATCTGAAAGCTCTAGTGATGAAATATTGTGAAGATCTAGAGTTTTTGCGAAGGGCGTGTCTATAGCGGCATGACAAATCTCAGTGTTTCACTATGGAACAGGAAGTACTTATAACTCAACCACACAATGTCTGATCTGCCATTAACTTTACATGGTTGATAAAAGACCTCTACATGCCAATATTGAGTCACAGATATAGCGCCACCTGCTGACAGAAGGACGTTTGGCTTATAACTCAACCACACAATATCTGACCTGCCTGAAAATTCTCGTTCAATGAAAATCCTTTCCTGATAACATCTACATGCCAATATTAAGTCCGTCATAAGGCCACCTGCTGACAAAAATGGCTTATAACTCAGCCACACAATGTCCAACTTGCCTGAAAATTCATGTTTGATAAGATTCTTCTCTCGAAGACATCTACATGCCAATATTAAGTTACACTCATAGCGCCACCTGCTGACAGAAGGAAGTTTGGCTTATAACTCATCCAAACAATGTCTGAACTGCCTGAAAATTTGCATGTTCCATAATATTCCACTCCTGAAGGCATCTACCTGCCAACATTGAGTCACAGTTATAGCGCCACCTGCTGACAGAAGGAAGTTTGTCATAAATCCGTGGTTTTCTCTGATTTTTTTAATATATCAGCTTAAATTATTGTTGCTCGCTGTTCTCTGTCATCCTGAGGCCACTGGGTGGTGGTGAGCCCAGGTGCGAGGTCCCTTTCATCGATGATTACAGCTTTAATGTTCTTTTAATGTCTTTTATGACGGGTGGTCTTTGCTTATTGGATATAACAACAGAGTGACGTAACCGGGGAGAAAATGATTGACGAGTGAATCGACCAATAAACGGAACCTGAGGAAAATTAAAACAGAGACAGGAGAACAGAGCGAGAAGGAAAGAGAAAAAAACATAGAGCACAAATGACACAAATACATAACAGTAAAAAATGCAAATGATCAAAATATCCTTAATGTTTTAATTTAAAAATTTTTGTTATTATTTGTAATATGTTAATATCAGTTATAAAATAAAAATGGAATGCTATACAATTAATATTGTCATTTTGAAATTGGCCAAACAATGTCATTCATACATTTAAATTTTTCTTTGTGTAAAGTGTTTGATGGAATGGTAGAAGCCCTGTGTTCTCAAAAGCTTCTCATCTCAGGATGTATGTGGGTATTGTCATGAGCAGTCACTCTCGTCACACTCTCCTGCAAGGGTTTTTCATTACAGCACACTTTGCCCACAAAGTTTTCTCAAGCTGATGTCAATACAAATGAAAATATTCAGATCTGCATGCTCATGTATTAACATAAATACATAATAAATGATTGTAGATGAATTTGTAATGAAGCTGTAGGTCTCACTTTATTTTGATGGTTCGTGTGTTGAATTGTGTTACAATGCATCTGCATGCCAACTAATTCTCATTAAATTATAAGTAGACTGTTAGGTTGGGGTTGGGGATAGTGTAAGTTGACATGTACTGGAAAAGTTTCTCCTAGTCAGTTAAATGTCTATTGAAGGAGCATTATCAACAGATATCAAACAAACTTAAATAGACTATCAAAATAAAGTGTTACCAAGCTGTATTCCTTTAAGCAGAGTGCAGAAAAACAAACAGGTCAAAGTTACTTTTCTACCACTCCAGCATAGCTCACCTAGAATTAAACAGTACTTTTTTAAGTGAGCCCAACACTTGTCAAATTTTGAATTCTAAAAAAGATTATGGCAGCATAATTAAGTTTAATAATGTAATTAATATAATTTTTTGTTATTGTATAACAATTTATGCATGCAAAACTTTATTACCTTTTCACAAAGTGTCTTGCTGTTTGTGCACTGGCACATAGCACTTCTGACTTGTGGTTGAGGTGTAAAATTGTTTCCACTGAACCTCTTACACTCGTAAAACAGATGCATTTAAAAACAGCACCATTTATTAACATACCTGTCTGCCTAGTGAAGGACACATTTTGATTCAGTGTTATTCTTAACACATAGAGTTTTACACACTAGATGCAATACAGAAAAGGCAAAAAGTATAAAAAATTATTTATTAAAACATGACTGCAGCATTTACAGTATTTATTCTGACTAATCATAATCTAAAGAATCACAAACGTTTTTAAACTATTTTACATCTTGCTTTACAAAAAGATAAGACAACTCATATTCTAGCAGAAATGGCATGTCTACAAACTGTTGAAATATCATTTGCACTGTTGGGTGCTTGTTTGCAATTCATAACATCCAGAGGAACTACTGATGGTCACAGTGCTGACCATCAAGAAGGTTCTTTTGCTGATTCTGAAATTGTGAATCCTGTGGCTGCCGTCACATTATCCAAGTAGATGCTGCACACCCCTGGTGTTTTTCAGGCTACTCATGGGTGCTGTTAGGGTGGGTAAAGTTAGGACGATTCAAAGGGCTAACGTCATTTTGGTACCCCCAGAGTTACTATTAGGTTGCCCATTCAATCCCTCTCCACCAATCACCACCCATCCACGACTACAAAGCCAAACCCTCATCGCTCTTCACTTTCGTCCGTGACACCAACGCTGCGCCTACCCCCCAACCCACCACTCTTTATTTCTGTCTTTGACACCTCCCCTCACCCCACACTGGTGCCCATGCAAATTGTCATAAATAAACTCACAACAAAGGCCAGTTTCTAAAGTACCTTATTTAAACAACATGGCTCAAAATGTCCAATAGATTGTTTGTAAATAGCACAAACTTACACAGCGCCATGCTATATTGCGCAGAGTAGAGCCCATTGCATTGGTCGCATTGAGCTGTTGTTTCAGTTCATCCCTCCTTTCATTTAACACACAATCAATTACAAAAAAATAGTTGTTTAGACTGCCATAGAATAAACATGCCTTCTGATGTACTTTGGATTCTCAAGATCATTTGATTATAACTTTGTTCATAATCAGTCCAGTTTTAGCAATTTTGTGATCGTGCAGACACAAAACTCACCATACACACTGAAAATTCACTGTTATCATAAAACACATTTTAACCTAAAAAAATATATTTATTTTTGGTGACACGATGCTCAGTGGTTAGCACTGTTGCCTCACAGCAAAAAGGTCCCTGGTTGGAGTACTCACTGGGTCAATTGGCATTTCTTTGTGGAGTTTGCATATTCTCCCTGTGTTTGCCTTGGTTTTCTCTGGTTGCCAGGTTTCCCTCACAGTCAAAAGACATGTGGTACAGGTGAATTGAATAAAATAAATTGGGCGTAGTGTATGTGTGTGAATGAGTGTGTAAGTGTGTAAAAGTTTCCCAGTACTGGGTTACAGCTGGAAGGGCATCTGCTGTGTAAAACATATGCTGGATAAATTGCTGGTTCATTCCGCTGTGAATAAAGGGACTAAGCCCAAGTAAAATGAATGAATGAATGAATGAATGAATGAAGTTTCTTAACCTAGTTTTGCATAGCCAACCCACTTTTGAATAATTTTCCACTGCAGCTAATTCAGACCAAGATTGACCCACTTAGACAACATAAGAGAGACTGAAATTTAAGACGGCCAAACACTGTTCACCATGTGCTGTGTATAGTTGGACATTGATCTATTGTCAGTCACTTTGTTTTTGCGTTTAATTTATGAATAGCATAAAATCTATATAGTAGTCAAAATTGAAGTGGGTCAAAACATCTAACTTTCAAAGTTCTCCTAAAAGTATTGAACAATGCTCATTCTTGTCTTAAGACAAATATGCTTCAAATCTTGACAACTTTATAGTTCCTTCAGAGCCAGTAACATTAGACTATTGTGGCAGCAAGCATTAGTTTACATGCCTGTTATAAGCATATATGTTTTCTTTTTTTTTATTTCTATACTTTGTAATTGTAACGTTAACTTATTATATTTAGTGAACTTTCATTAGTTTATCTACAGCAAAGAGATCTTTGAGTGGAACTTGATAACATCTGAAATCTCTCTTTGCTGCTTAGGACTAATAAAGACATTTCCTGTTGCTGCCTGTGGTTTTTAGGTCAGTTAATTCCAGAGTGATGAACCATGTTCTATGAAAACTTTCCAGATAGCATTTTTTGTTCTTTTTTTCTCCCACACTTATATAATATTTACTCAATAGGGGTCTCAAATACAGTCTGGTACAACATGCCTACGGATCACACACTGTCTGACACACAGAAATGCCAACTACTCTCGAAAAACGGCTAGTTCTAATCTCCTCTATGCACTTTTCTGCAAGTTAGGTGCACATGAGAATGAGATTGTGATCATTGGGTACCATTGATTAAAATAGTAGAATTAATGAATAATGAAATAAAATGAAGATTTATTGACTTGATATGCTAAATGTGACCCAGGTTATTGACATCAAATGTTTAGACATTATTTAATGTACATTTTACAACTGAAGTTGGTGGTTCAGTGGTTAGCAGTGTCATCTTACAGCAAGAAGGTCTGGCTGGATCAGTTAACATTTCTGTGTGGACTTTGCATGTTTTCTCTGGGTGCTCCTATTTCCCCCACAGTCCAAAGACATGAGCTATAGGTGAATTACACTAAATTAGCTAAAGTGTATGTGTGGGAATGAGTGTGTATGGATGTTTCAGAGTACTGGCATCTGCTGTGTAAAACATATGTTGGATAAGTTGGTGGTTCATTCTGCTGTGGTCCCTGCTGAAAAAAGAACTAGGCTGAAGGAAATAGAATGAACTTGTACAAATTCATACGAAATAGTCATAAAACTGACTAAACGTTAGGTTTCCTTGTGAGATTAGGCTGAATGAACTGTGTATCATTCTTTACTTCTGCTTCTTAAAAAAACCTTCAAAACCTTTGAAGGAACAGAAATTGCAGAACAGAAAAAAGGGTTATGCTAATTTTACTGATGGTGTGTTTGTGTGTGTTGTACCTCATCATGCTATTGTTGTGACAGACTTTATCGCAGAGCCATCGCTTGAACCATGTTAGTTATAGCGTAAAATGCCCATAATGATGCTCTAAACGGGGTCGAGTTACAACTTCTTTAGAGAACCCCATAATTTCTTTGTGCAAGTTATATTGTTTTACACAAACAGGCATTTAAAATAAAATCCAATATTAGTTTTGGTAAAAACATGCACTCACTTTCCATAGTAATTGAAATATATGTAAACGGCACATACAGGGCCTATGTTTGCTTTACTAATATTATTGAGAAGTTGAACAACATTACATATTTTATTCTAAAACATAAAATCACCTACAAAAGCTAAGGCATATTCTATTATTATATATAAAATAAATAAGTAAGGCTTTTATTTTACTTATATTTACATTTTTTATAATTTTTTTGGAAATTTAAAGATCCTACTTTAATAATAATATTAATAATACTAATGATGATGATGATTGTAATGAAGGGGCTGACACAGAAGGATCCATTTGCAGTAAATTTATTAAACAGTTTAATAAACACAAGCACACAGATGTAATGCGTGTTCAAACTCACATCAAACACAATAGTGTTACGTTGAATGATCAACGGCAGGTAATCACAGTATGAATGTTCAGGCATGGGTCAGAGGCAGGCGGCGAATATGAATGTCAGAGTCCAGGCTAGAGTTCAAGGCAGGCGGCTAGAATCAGAGTCTGTAATCAGGCTGAGGTACAAGGCAGGCGGCTGGCAGGACGAGGTTGGAGAACAAGGCAAGGTAAGCAACGGGAAAGCAGGCAATGTAGAGAACTGCTCAGTAGTGTTAGCCAGGGCAGAACAAGGCTGCATCCGAAACCGCCTACTACTCAGTAGGTACTGCATTTGAATTTAAACGTACTACTCGGTCGTTAGAAAAGTACGTTCTATACAGTATGAATGTGAAAAGTATGAAGGGAATTTGGACGTACTACATCTTCCATTTTGTCATGGTCACGTGACCTACCTGCGTCAGTTGCATCGTCTCACTTCCATTTATGAATTCTCTCACAGGGCATTATGGGATAGCGCAGCGTGCATGGGCTGCGCACTTCAGAATCTCGCCGGAAGTAGTAAGTCATCCGGGTACTTCTCGCCTGCTGATTTTCGAATTCTATGAATTCGGACATACTACTCGGCTCGCATACTGATTTTAACGTATTATATAGTATGGAAGTATGCGGTTTCGGACGCAGTCCAAGACTTCGCAATGACTGAGTACGTGTGTGCTGCTTATAAGCGTGAGCGTGGGTGATTATCTGGATGCGCTTCAGGTGTGTAGGCTATCAGTGTAAATGGATGACGTAATGGTTAGAAGTCCGGGGATGGTGACCTCTGCTTTCCAGCAAGGGGAATGACTGGGACCGAGTCGGTGACAATGATGATGATGATGAAGTAGGATATTGTTTATTTTTATTTATTTTTTATTTTTGAAAAGTCTACTCTTACAATTTGACACATGTAAACCACAGCAGAAATGTTCTAACCAACAATCCAGATAATAAATAGCCTAATATAAATTAAAAGCATTAGTGTATGCTATGTTTTTTGTTTTGGAGACGTAACATAAATTCCGCTTTTAAATAATAGATCACCTACCATGAGGCTGTGTTCAAAATATAAATGTAAAATTGTAAACATGAAGATCGCCAAAACTGAACTGTAAAAATAGTTTGAAAGCAAATTACACCTAAGAGAGATGACTTAAATGCTTTTTTTTATTTTTAATCATTCCAACTTTGAATGGTTGAATGTTCTAAATGAATAGGGCATAGGGGGGATAAGTGGGAATAGAACACAGCCAGGAAATATGTTTCTAACTACAGCTCCAGAGGTGTAGTTGCAAGTGCAGAACTTTGTAACGCAGTTTGCGAATGTTCGTTGGAGTGACGGATTTGGGAAATGGCAAATCAATGAACTATGTTTGTAGCGATGGAAATTGAGAGCTTAGTTGGCTAACGATGGTTTTGGGAAATGCACCCCTGGACGTTTTGGTATATTTAAGCAAACAATGATTGGTTCCTCTGAATATCGATCAGAGAGACTCTTCCTGTGTTAGTGAGAGGATCTTAACTGGAACAAGGGTCCATTAACTTGTTGTCAAAAAGAACTTCACATTTTACTTATTTATTTACACGAGAACTGCATTTTGAGGGCCGGAAAAGGCATACTTTTGAAAATGTTCCAAATAAATCTGTTTTTAAATAATTATGATCTTAGATCAATAGCATTAGAGCAAATCTCTCAAAACTGATGACATTTCCAAATATGAATCTGTTCACCTTCATCCTTAATTTTCCTTACCTTTTACATTAAGTTATTGGAGATATAAAACACATGTAAATCAATTAGGGAAAGGAAATGATAATGCATAAACGAGAAATAATAAGCACCCAGTGTCTTCAGTGTTTCTCTACAGGAAAGTGGAGATGATATCTTTATGTCTTAATCTCTTCAGCGGATCTTTTGTCTATAAATAGACATGAGATAAACAAGTCAATAGTTCAAGATGGAAGGCCATTGCTTTAATCTACTCATCAACTGTAGCAACAACCTTTCAGTTACAAAACAAGCTTGACATCACACATCATAGTGGTTTTTGGTTTGATAGCATCTTGTACTTCTTCTGTGACGCTGAGCCACGTGGAAAACTATGCAACAAAATGCATGTTTGCTTTCAACAGCTTTGACCAGTGGAATGTATTTACCACAGATCTTTCCAGTACTGCACAGAAGATTATTTAATAAAGCATGACAGGTGATATACCGTCTGTACAGTCGTGGCAAAAGGTTCGCAGTTTAAGATGCATGCTTCATTGCTTATATATTTTTAAAGTTAAATTACAATTGTATGTTACCAAGAAAGCTGTTCTGGACAATACAGCCATGACACAACATTATTATGCCATTGACACGATAAACTTCTGGCAAATAGAGAACTGTCTTTCAAGGTAATCAACAAATGCTCTTCTAGTAACATAAATAAAACATTTATCAGATGTATGTGGTCTGTAATAATGTTTATTTTGTAACATTAATATTTATAGTCCACTTTAGACATTCTCCTAACTGTAAGCAGCTTGTTGACTACCAGCACTCATTATACTATAAATAGATTGCTTAAAATCTGCAAGAGCTATATTCTAATAGATACCCCAAATTCTGCAGACTGTAAGCAACTTTGCAACGGAAAATTAGTTTTTTGTCTATAAGCCTAACCCTGACACAGTTGGCATGTATATGGAACAAAATCAATGCCAAAAGTATTTAAATAAAAAGCTTATCGAATAGCACAAACTGAAAATAATAATACATTGAATTAAAAACTGCTTGCATTTTAATGACTTGGATTGCCAGGGTTTGTAATTTTAGGTGCTGAAATTTAACACCACTGTTCATTTAAGCTGTGAGTATCTCAACTAAAAATATTTTAAACAATATTTCATACTTAAAAATTCAATAATTGTTGTTCAGTTTCCAGATTTCACTCACAAAATATTCAACACAGGTGAAAAATATGAAGCGTAATTTTATTTCAGTTCAAAAATTAGCTTTCAAAAATTCAGTGGATCAAATTTGTCTCTTAAAATTTGACATTATATCCGGGAACTGCAGGAAAAGGAATAGATTGCAGTTTGACAATCTTCAGCTGCTTTTTCACTAGCAGGTGGACCAATTTAAGATATTTAAACCAGTAAATAAGTGAGGAAAAAAGCTAATAACAGCACAAAAGCAGCATTTAATATTGTCAATGTCAAATCAACAGCTGAATTTGATCCACTGAATTTATGGAAGCAAATTTTTGAACTGAAATACGGTGAATTGAAAATTGTCTTTTGAATATTGTACATAAAATCTAGAAATTAAATAAAAATTACTGAATTTTTAAGTATGAAATTGTTTGAAATATTATTAGTTGAGATACTCACAGCTTAAATGAACAGCGGTATTAAATTTCAGCACCTAACACTACAAACCCTGGCAATCAAGTCATTAAAATGCAAGCAGTTGTTAATTCAATGTATTATTATTTTCAATTTGTGATATTCGATGAGCTTTTTATATCAATACTTTTGGCATTGATTTTGTTCCATACATGTAGTTGTAAAGATATTTATAATTAGAGCAATGCGTAAAGTTGAAAAGCAAAATAAAATGTTAGCCCATTTTTCAAACATTAAAACAACTACATAGTTCGATTGATCAGAGAACATTTAGTGATAACAATTTAAAAACTGGTGTTAGCAATAAATTTTTAAACATATTTTGGTAGCTGGGTAAATGGAGGTTGCACTCATTTGGTGAAGAGGTGTTTTGAATTAGTGCATCAACCTCTGGAACTATTAGTAAACTGAAGCAATATTTTTACCCACACTGAAGAAGTCCATTCATAACAGTGAACAAGGTCACCATTAATGATGGGATAAATTAGAAATATCCAGGCAAACCTGAATAATAAGAGATCAGTAGATGGAAATGGCATACTGTGATCCTCAAGTACCATCACATTTTCCTTTTTAAATCAATCTTGTTTATCAAAAGACAACAGAAAAAATAGGCAAATTAGAACAAAACACTGACTGCTACGTAACTTTGGATTGATGATCAAGTTTGTCAAAATATTTTTTGACAACATAAGCATGTTGATTTTGCATGTGTGTTTTTCAGCAGGAGCATCAGAGCTAATTAATATTTATGAACCTTTTAAATAGGGTAATTTAAGGTCATTTTATCTTAGGATCAATTCCTTGGGTTGTAAATTGACATGTAAAACAGTTTCTGGAGAATTACTGCACTTATATTAGCCACATATCTTTTACGTAGATATCAAAACCATTTAGAACATAATATATATTAATGCACACTATGGCACCTTTAAATTAGTTTAAAGCTTTTAAAATGAAAAGTGCTTCTGTGAAAATAGTGTAAAATTAGTAAGCAGCTTGTGCTATAGTGGTCTACAAATGTCTTCTGCTCGACAGAGGTTCTAGAATTCAGGAAGTGTGTGGGTTATGAGGCTTGTGTAAAAACTTATCACAGAGGCCATATAATTGCACGATGCTGAATTTCATGTCAGAATCTAAAGTTAATATTAGTTCTGCCACTACATTAGAATTAAAGGAAAGCACTCTTTCATGAATTGTGCATGTGGACACGAATGGAATTCATTTGCTTTCTAAAAAGCAAACATAAACTTGTTCCCAGATTGAGATATTAATTTGTTCCTTCATTTTAAAAAAAATCTTGCCACCTTAATCTTTTTTTTTTTTTTGCTAAATAAATATTTTTAGTCATCTCAACTCACATCATTCAAACTGACTAAGCATATTAAGTTAAACTTCGTGTAACTTAAAATGTAGTTGTTGTAAAATAAGTTTATCATAGAATGTTGTCATGACTTTCTGTCTTTCGTACATGGCAGTAAACGAGTATCAGGTCTTTTTGAAAAGCTGACATGGTGTGACATTTTGTACTTACAAATAGTTATACAACTTATGCAATTATTATACTTGCTGATTTTATGAGTTTGCAGTTAAACGGCGATAGACAATTTATTATAAAATGTTTATTAAACCATTTAACTTTTGTTTTTATTTTTAATGGTTTTCCTAAATTATGAGAAGAGTTATAAAATGGTCAATTAATATAATATCAACAGCTCATATAATTTTAATAACATAAATGATGCACCTGAAGAAAATGTAGCTAAAACCATGCTCTATGTCTGACATGTGTGTATCTTCTTGTAATAGTCATCATGTCAAGCCGTTTCTCACCCTGACGATCACGTTGTTCTCGAGCGAAGTGGTTCTCAGTGGAGTCCCACTCTCATGTAACCACTTCCCCTTGTTCCTGTCAGCAGACTCTCTCAGTTTGATCAGAAGTGTTAAACATGTGGAAGGGAGAGCGACAGATTCATTGCTGCTTTCGGTGATTATGGAGGTCTTTCGAACCAGGATCCTGCAGCTCAGTATGTGTGTGATCTTTACCTTGCTGACATATTTAGGTATGTTGCAACATTGTTTTTTTTTTTGTTTTTTTTTTTGTTTTTGTTATTGTGTGCGTTGTGTTTTGTGCAGTATGATTCCCTTTTTGTGTTAGAGGTAGGTAAAGACATGAGCAACAAGTGTCTCTCATCAGCTTTTGCATGTGTGTTTAGATGTTTTACTGCCTGATGCATTTACTGTAAGCTAGTTAAGTAACAGTGATTTTCTGTGTCTTTTCTTCAGATTATTCGAAATCCAATCAAGAGTCAAAGATTTATCAGCACATCAACAAAACAGTGTTTTTGGGGAAAACAGTTACACTTAACTGCAACAAAACCACATTAGATCATGAATTTACATGGAAAATGAACAACTCCCATATTTTTAGCTATTCTTCTGAAATTAACAGCACTCACACAAACTTCAGCTCAAACAGGATTCACATCAACCCAGCAGCTCCAAGAGATTTAACAATACAGCAAATACAAGCATCTGATGCAGGAAACTACACCTGTTATCCAGCAGGGATAAGATGGACATTAACAATACAAGGTTATTCCATGACTTTGTTTACTGATTCATTTTAAACTACTTCAGTGTAACAAATTAGTTTTTAGCCTATAGACTATAACCAGTGGAATCCAGATTAACTGATATCATGTGTGTCTTAATTTTTTTATTATTTGTTTTAAGAAAAACGTACCAGTTCAGAAGTGTCCCTCTACATCATGATTATCATCATTATAGCATCTTCTGGAGTCACTATAGTCTGTCTCATAATCACTATCTACATCTGCAAACACAGGTGAGATACACTGACTTGCAAAAGTAATTGACTTGTTTAATTCAGGTTTCATTAACAATCTGGTAGTAAACAGAGATGTCACTTTCCTGTTTGCATTTATTTCATACTCTTTTTAAAATGTATTTTGAGTTGAGAGCCACATTTGGTTTAAATACAAAATAAAAGCTAAAACAATTGTTCGATTTGTTAAATTGGAATGTGTTGTGTTTTTAAGGAGATGTAAAAACAACACAGAGAGTGAACAACAGAGTCACAGAGAAACGGTACAGGACTTTTTGAATATTCCCCCTTGGTGAATAGTTATAGTATATATATATATAATATATATATATATATATTAGTGCTGTCAATCGATTAAAAAATTAACAAATTAATCACACTTTTTTTATTAATCACGGTAATTTACATTTAAAAGACTTAAACTTGTTTTGGCTATTCAAATGTAAAATTAATGTAAACGCAAGACAAAAACTATTGAAATTCAAAATATAATTGGTTATTAGAATTTTTGTTTAACTTGTAACAAAAATTTCCTCATGTAAACAACATACCCACAATAAGCCATCAAGATCATGGCTTGACAGCCATATTTATTACAGAAATTAAAACACTGGCATGTTAGTCAAAAAAAATAAAAATTCCATTTTGGATTCTAAGTGGACTGCAAAAAAAATGCCAAAATACAGGCATTGCAGATATGGAAAATGGAAAATAATAATAATAATAATAAAGTATTGAATACAAACAATTTTACTCTTTTAAAGTTGTATTGCTGAGTTGAGAACTTTAATTATAAAGTAGAAACAATTTTGCTTAGTCCTCCTTTACACAGTTGCTAAGACAGTCCAGTCTGTTGACATTATTGGGGGACAATGTGGACCTTTTCTTTGTGAGTTGATGTGAGTTGAGAGTGCAACGCAATTTCACGGCAATTCGTAACTTTTTGATTTAGTGGCTACTCATTTGCTGAGTTGTCCGTCTCAGGAGGCGCTTGCTCTTCACTTTGCGATCGCGTTGAGCACCTGCCCCTGTAAGTGTCTGTGCTCTGTGCATGGGCTTGACACAGACACACACAGAGACAGACACAACGCGCGCAATGACAGGGTAGCTGGAGCGACTCCCTTCAGATTCAACACATTCAATCGCATTCATCAAAAATTAAACTGAGCATTCTAAAGTATGGCTGTAATTCACAAGGATTCTGACAAAACAACGCAAAGTATACACTTTCATTGTGTAGGAAACACGTCAAACTTAATGAAACATTGGAGGGCTCATGCAGAAAGGCAGATGAATGTGATGTCTTTGACAGCTCGCGACTTCATCTGGCACTTTTACTGAGTACATTTACATAAGACACCAATACTCCGATTTTAATATGATTAAGATAATACTCTTATTAAAAGTCTACCATGTAAACAGCGAATTTTGATTACCTTAAAGGACCACTGAGTCACAAAATGCAAAGGTTTTTCTTTCCGTTCCGCCATGCATTATCAAATTCCATTAAAACAGAAGTCGAAAGTTAAAAATGACACACCTGAAATTGCATAAAACTCTGGATAGCCTGGTGATTTGTTTTATACTGAAACTTTGCTTCAAAATGTTCTTGGCCTTTCTATATTTCTTTGCATGTTAAACACACGTCGACCACAACAGAAAGTAAAAAAAAAACCTGCAACTGCGTTAATTGCGTAAAAAACTTATTTACTCAATAAATATTACAAATTTATTGCATGCGTTAATGCCCTAATTTTGACAGCACTAATATATATACACACACAAGTTATAAATTATTATTTTGATTTAAAAAATCATTCAATAACTTAGTTTTTTGTTTACTTTTTTCCTTTCTTCTTTTTACTTTTTTGACACTTTAGCCACAGGCAACATCCAGAGGAAGAATACAGACTCAAAGGAGTCAATACTTTGAAAGATACAACTCAGTGTATGGACAAATATGATGTGATTCATTTTGTTTATTTAGTTTTTCAGAATTAAAACTAAAAGTGTGCATAGTTTAAGTTTCAGATTTCTAAGATGGAAACAAAGGACATTTTCTAGTTTAGCCGTCAAAATTCCTTTTAAATCTTTAAGATTTCATTTTTTTTTAAAATCTATTTAATGTTTAAATGGCTCCATTTTTTTTTTTATGTTTCTTCAGGTTTAAAGGTGCCATATAGTAAAGTGGTTCAATATATTAAATTGTTCTCTGATATCTATATCTAGATCTGTTTCTCTGATATCTCTGATATCTATTTCTTCAGGTTTAAAGGTGCCATATAGTAAAGTGGTTCAATATATTAAATTGTTCTCTGATATCTACATACAGTATGTGGCTTAGGTAAATGCAAAAAAAAAAAAAAATCTCCATAAATTCCTACAAAGACAAAATATAAAATAAGAGAACAAAAACCGTACAGCATTTAACTTTATGAATTTTTAGAATATGTTTTTTCTAATTGTTTTTTTTTGTGTGTTTGTGTGTGTGTGTGTGTGTGTGTGTGTGTGTGTGTGTGTGTGTGTGTGTGTGTGAATATACAGTGTTCAGCATATATGAGTACACCCCATTTTGAAAACGAATATTTTGATCTATTTCTTAGTGAATATGGGTAATGTATATTGGTGGATTTGAACAGATTTCATTAAAGAGATAAATTTATTAAAAGAATATTTTAGTCACCGAACATCTTTAGAGATGGCCAGATGATACATTTAAATTCATGCAAAATATGGCAAAAAATACAAACTAAATAAAAAAAAAAATTTCAACAAAATTGTATATATTTTTTGTTTCTCTTGACTTTTGGTATTTTTGAAAATTGTATTTAATATTTTTCCCTAACATAAATTTTTGAACCATTATTTGAACCATTATATAAGTTATTTTGTTGGATTGGCTTCAGATTTGACTTCAGTACTGACTAAACTAATGTATATGCACAAATATAATATTGTAACGCATCCTATAGAAAATGTTAATTTAAATAAGAGATTTGTGGGGGGCATTCTCATATATGCTAAGCACTGTACTGTTTACAATATGTATTTTACTGTTTACAATATGTATACCATAAAACCATTTTTTGTTTTGTTTTTTGAAATGCATAATCTCCCTTATTAGTGATTATATTGCAATTTTATAATGTTTGTCTGGGAAATATTGTGTTGTGATGGAGAATGTTTTATGAACATTTAAATTGTGTGCAAATCGATCCCACATCATATTCAGGCCCTATATGCCTTGCATCAAACAGTATAATTTTATTTTAACATATAAGCACAACACATATAAGCAGTTAATATGTGACTACTTAGAAAAAACTAATAACTTTTAATAATCAATTCAAATAATTCTCTATTCAATTTATGGATTAAGTAACAGTGCACAATCAGTTATTCTGGGTAGTTCTCAAAACCTTATATTGGTGAACGTAATCACTACATATTTGCTCTGATAACAAACAACTACACGTTGTTTGTGTTTTTGCTGTTCATGTAATGACTGTTTATGTACGATACATTTTACCAAACTTTTTTAAAGCGATGCGCTGTCATCCATTCCAGATAACAATTGAAATGTGGTTATTTGAATGTTAATAGCAAAGCTTGGTTGGCTTCTGACTTCATGAAGGATCAAAGCACAGATAGATAAACTTTAGACTTTTGGATAGAAAACTAACTGAACCACCATGTTTAATCATGAATCGATGCTTAATGTTAATCAAATAATAAAGGACAACGAGAGAATTCACTGCTTTTCACAAAATAACTATGGTAATGTTATCTTCCGCATCAATATTCTTTTTTTATTATTATTATTACTTGATACCACTTGTATAGTCGGTCTTTATCAATTTTTCTAAATTTGTCTTATTGTTTACTATTATTGCTAAATATTTCCTATCATAAAATGTATTATGAACTGTTTTAATTAATTAAATTTTCCCTGAAAGAAAATAATCAGGGGTTTGGTCATTTTGGTCTTAAGTCAAGTCAAAAGCTCAAGTCTAGGGACTGACACTGCCAACATCAAAGTGTAGATAAAAGGGGTATACCATAGATATAACACAATTATTGATAGATCATGCAAAACAGGAAAAGTCTATCATCATTCACTCACTGTTACAGAAAAAAAAAAAAAACATATGAATGGAACATACCACTGAATTTTGAGAAATGACAGTAGACATAAAAACATTCTGGTTACCAACATTTATCAAAATGTTATATTTTAAGTTCTGAAGACTAAAAGGCACACATGTTTGGAACGTTTGGGTAAACAAATGATTGCACATTGTTTATTTTTTGGATGAACTATCAACATTAAGCATGTCTAAATCCCTTTCATAAAAGGAATGCAAGAGTTTTGTGAGCACTATAAAGATAGCTGTCTATTGGGTTGTTAATAAAGATGCTACTAAATTATTTTTTTTTTATATATTAGGATTAAAATTGCAATCCCCCCAGTTCCTTGTCTAGCATTAAAGTTAAAAGTAGCTCTGATGGATTTTATTACTTAAAAAAGGCTCAGCTGATATGAGGAGCAAAAAAAAAAAAAAAAACATATCATGTATAATAACATAACATGTATTAATAACATGTTAATATTAACATAATGATGCCTTCATAGTCAATCATTTAGTCAGTGCTCTCTTGGGAATCATATTTATGTTGAAGAATGCCTATATTAGTTTGGTATACCTCAAGAAAATGATAATAAAAAATTAACAATAATAATCTAAAAGTAAAGCTTTTACCAAGTTTGTAGATTAGAAGAGTATAGGAGAAAATACCACTGTAGTTACCACGTGTTTAAAAATTATGTGTTAAATAATAACATGGAGAATGAGAATAAGATGGCAGTTTAATTTTTTTAGTAAACTCTCAATTTAACAGACAGACTATAAAAAGTGTTTTATGCAATATTATGTGTAATATAATTATGTTACTGACACCACACAGAACATTTAATGTTTATTTTTATTTATTTTTATTTTTTTTTTTGATAACCCATTCACAAAAGGCCCTGCAAACATTGGTCCAAAGACAACATCATGTCCCTGACTAAAATGGTTGCAGTAGGAGTGGATAAATCGGAAAACAATGCAACATTCAATTTCTTAAAAATGCAAAATAGCTGCTGACTTAAGAGGTATTTACTTGCCTACATTACTTTAAATTTTAAAAAGTGTAGTTAAATGATACACTGTAAGAAATTAGTCTGCCTTGACCCAACTTTCACTCTAAATGGTGTCTTGATGCTCATTTCCCAAAAGGGCAGAATTATGAGAGTAGATGTTGTCTGCATTGTTTGAGGTGACTATATCTCGATCAAATGGTAGCAATCCGCTTGTTAAGTGGTGACGTGTTTGTGACGTATGTAATACTGTTTCCGGGTCCAAGCCGCCACTCATTTGAGTTGAGAAATCATTCGTTTATGATCACGTTTTATTCCTATCACACATTAAAGTTAATTTTATATAAAATCATAGTGTAGACTCTGGGCTTGCTGCATAACAAATACCAAAAATTTAACAATTTATTTAAAAAAAATCAATTTCTGGCCATCAAATATTAGGGATGGACATATATATTGCGATCGTGATTTTCGAAAGCCTTAAATCGCTTTGTAAACGTTTATTATTACCATTTCATGAGTCTTCCCATTTAGTTGAATAAAGTGCTTGGACCCGGAAGCCGCCTCGCGTGACGTCACAGTTAACAAGCGGATTGTAGAATGGGGATGAGTGTGGTGCACAGAGGAGCATGTCATCAATGGTGTGGAACATGCGTTACCATATAAAGAGAACAACTGCGTCAACGCGTCAAGAATTTTTAGAGTTCATTCTGACCCCGATGAAACCAGTACTGCTGTATATTTTGAGACTGCTATGCTGAATAAACATCTTCATTGAGATCTTCTACATCGTCCTCATTGAGGTCTTCTACATCGTCCTCGTAATTTTTTTTTACAACACTGTTGTCAATAAGTTGTGAGAGTAAGTCCAAAAGTTCAAAAATCATTTACACATGCATTTTTAGTCCATCACTACCCTTAATGATTGTCACACAGAGGCGTTTTTAGGGTGTGTGTGAAACAAGAAAAAAATAAATGATGGCTCAGTCGACGTAGCACTATGGTGCAAGGTGCGTTTATTTACAGTGCAAAAGTGTCCAATCCAAAAATCCAAAAAAATAAAGTAGACAAAAAAAAAAAAATTCTATATATATATATATATATATATATATATATATATATATATATATATATATATATATATATATATATATATATACAAAAATAAACAAACAACAAAACAAACAAATAAAGACAATAAAGTAACAAAATAATTATATACAAAATATTTTCTATCCAGAATTATCAAACCAACCATTCGCCACTACTCACACCTTCTATCTCCTACGACTCCCACCCTGAACTGAGCCCAAGTCACTCTATTTATAGTGAGTGACTCCGCCCAGTTTGGATTAAACTATATTGAAGGTAAGTATAAGGTAAGTATGGACATAAACAAATCTTTCAGGTAAGCATTTCACACTTTCATACACTTCATTTGTATTACTATATACTTTAAAACCAAAATTATTAAATCAGCATTTTCACATGTCATGAATACTCCTTTTTTCATTGTTTTCCCATTCTTTTCATCCCCCACATAAAACACATAGTCTCCCCCGGGTGCCCAACCACTCAGCGCATGCGCAGCGCATCACTGTGCATAAAATGCTGTGCATGACCTTTTTGGCCCCTTTTGCCTCCCATAGCCGCGATTGCGCAACCCGGAAGAGGGACGCAACGAGACGAACAAACACAAACACAAACGGACACACAGGTAAGACAAATGTATGCGGTGTGGTTTATGGCGTGTCAGAATATGCAAGGATTAATGGAGTATATAATGTGTTTGTGCGTGTATGTGTTTTTATTACAGCGCAATCTCCCGTGTGCACCCGGTAGATCGGCTGGTGGAGTGAAGGTAAGTTATGTGTGTGTGCGTGAAAATGTGGGTGTACAGCTCTGCCGCAGGCCAGTGACAAACTCCTTTGTCACATTACCTCCCACCTCTCCTAGATTGCCGACGTCAGGCAATCGTGACAGGTAATCTGCTGTGACATTGCTCTTTCCCGCCTTGTATCTTACATTAAACTTGAAAGGCTGCAGTGACAGGTACCATCTGGTCACTCTGGCATTCTGGTCTTTCATTGTATTGATCCAGGTTAAGGCTCTATGATCCGTTTCTAGGGTAAACTCTCTACCCATCAGGTAGTATCTCAAACTGTCCAGTGCCCACTTTATAGCCAATCCTTCTTTTTCAATGGTGGCATACCTGGTCTCTCATGGCAACAGCTTTCTACTCAGGTATAGGATGGGGTGTTCCTGACCTTCATCCTCCTGCATAAGCACTGCTCCAATTCCCCTCGCTGAGGCATCCACCTGTACCAAGAACTTCTTTGTAAAGTCTGGGCTTCGTAAAACAGGTACAGTACACATTCTTTCTTTCAAGGTAATGAAAGCCTTCTCACATTCTTCGGTCCACGGAATCGGATTCTTTATGGCTTTAGCCGTCAAATTCGTCAAGGGTGCTGCTTTTTCAGAGAATTGAGGAATGAATCTCCGATACCATCCCACCAGTCCGAGAAAGGATCGTACCTCCTTCTTGGTACGAGGTCTAGGACAGTTGCGGAGTGCCTCCACTTTGTCCACTTGTGGTCGTATCTCTCCATTCCCCAGTTGGAACCCAAGATACCTCGTTTCTTGTCTGGCCCACTCGCACTTGGCGATGTTCAGTGTCAAACCAGCTCCCTGTATCTTCTGCAGAATCTTGTGCAGATGGTGTACATGATCAGTCCAGGTAGTACTATAAATGACTACGTCATCCAGGTATGCGGCACTGTACTCCTCACAGTTTCTTAATACCTGATTCATGAGTCTTTGGAACGTTGCGGGAGCTCCATGAAGACCAAAGGGCATGGTCTTAAAATGGTATAGCCCCACTGGTGTCCTAAATGCAGTATACTCCCTGCTCGTCTTCTCCAAGGGTACCTGCCAGTATCCTTTACAGAGGTCCAAAGTAGTGATGTATTTGGCTCTCCCAATCCTCTCGACCAGTTCATCGATGCGTGGCATCGGGTAAGCGTCAAACTTGGACACCGCATTTAACTTCCTGAAGTCCAGGCATACTCTCAGCGTACCATCCTTCTTAGGTACAATGACTATTGGACTACTCCAAGCACTAGTCGATGGTTCTATGATGTCCATTTCCAACATCATCTTCAGCTCTTCCTTCAAGGGTTTAATCAGGCTTTCAGGCACTCTATATGGCCTTTGACGAATAGGTGTTGCTTCCGTTAGACAGATTTTGTGCTCCACCAAGTTTGTTCTTCCAGGTCTTCCTCTCTGTAATTCTGGGTAGGTGTTTAACACTTCGGTCAGTACCACTCTTTGCCTCTCTTGCAGATGTTCCAGGCTTACCGCTGACTGCAAGTGTTCTGGGGTTTCAAAGTCCACCTTGTCGTCATCTTCTGCTTCAGGTGTCTCCACCTTACAGGCCAACATACCTTTCTTCCACTCAGGTCCTGGCTCCCGCCATTCCTTCAAAAGATTGACGTGGTATATTTGATTTTTCTTCCCCTTATCTGGATGAAACACCTCATAGGTAACAGGACCCTTCTTCTTAGTGATCTCATAGGGACCCTGCCACTTCGCCAATAGCTTGTTTGTGGAAGATGGTAATAGTAACAGCACTTTTTGTCCTGGTTGGTATTCTCTCCGTCGAGACCATTTGTCGTACCACAGCTTCTGGTTCTTCTGAGCTTCCTCCAGATTCTCCTGAGCTTGCTCTCGGTACTTCTCAAGTCTGTCTCTCATCTGTAATACAAACTTTACAATGTTAGTTTCTCCTTCGGCTGTAGTGCTTGATGCTTCCCAGCTCCTCTTCACCAGATCGAGAGGACCTTGCACCCGCCATCCGTACAGGAGTTCAAAAGGCGAAAAGCCTGTGGATGCCTGTGGGACCTCTCAGTATGCATATAGCAGGAACGGAAGCCACTTGTCCCAGTCTTTGCCGTTGTCACTTACAAATTTCCTCAACATCCTTTTGAGGGTTTGATTAAATCTCTCTACTAATCCATCGGTTTGTGGATGGTAGGGACTTGTGCGGATGGAATGGATGCCCAGCTGCTTGTGCAGTAACTGCATCAGTCTTGATGTGAAATTAGTGCCCTGATCAGGGATGATCTCTTGCGGGAATCCAACTCCGGAAAACAGTTGTGTTAATGCAGTGATTACCTTAGCAGTTGTGATGCTGCGTAGAGGGAATGCTTCAGGGTATCGTGTAGCGTAATCACAGATGACTAATATATACTGGTTGCCTGTACTGCTTCTTTCCAGTGGCCCAACAATGTCCATGGCGATCCGTTTGAATGGAGTTTCGATGACAGGTAATGGATGCAAAGGAACTCGCGCTGACCTGTGAACAGAGCTGGTTTTCTGGCAAACAATACATGTGGAGCAATATGTGTGTACATCAGTATACATGGAAGGCCAATAGAATCGTGTACCGATGCGTTGGTAGGTTTTCTGGTGTGCTAAATGTCCAGACCAAGGAATGGTGTGTGCTAGATGTAATATGAGTGATCTGCAACATGTAGGCACAACAAGACGTTTGACACCATCAGACAACACATATAGTACATCCTTTTCTATCAAATATTTCTCTGCCCCTAGCGTCTCAATTTGTTTTTCCCCCTCACACACTTTAGAAAACAAAGGTTTCAATGTTACATCTTCAGCTTGTAACTGTGCAATATTTTTAGGGATATCCCATTCAGTCACCTTCAACCCTTCAGTTGACACTTCCACAATAGGTGAACCCAATTGCTTCTCTAGACGGCGCTGTCGCCGTGACTTTTTTGGTTTACCCCCCTCCCCTTGGATCAAACTGTCATCCATAGCAGGTAAGGGCTCTAAACCCGCTCTGGTTTGTGAGCGTGTTAGCACAGGACATGATATAACATCATACACATTGGTACTTTCAACAGCATTGCTTAACAGTTCGTTCAACACAGGTAGGTCCCATCCCAAAACCATACCTACAGGTAAAGCATCCACTACCCCCACTGACATCAAGTATGGTTGATCATTGATAGCAAGAGTCACTTCAGTGGTAGGATAGTCTTTTTTGTCCCAATGTACGCATTGGATGTTCTGTGTGTGTGTAAAGTCAATGGTGTTTCTTGGAATGTAGCATTGTTTTATCAGTGTAAATGTGCTGCCAGTGTCAATGAGTGCATTTATGTTTTGTCCATTCACGGTGACGTCTATGTGTCGATTAGTGTACGTCACCTTGTCTTTTACGTCCCCCTCTCTTGGAACATAACACAGACTGGTGAGTTTGGGTTTGCGTACTGGGCAGTTCGACGCCTTGTGCCCCTCTTGTTGACAGTAATAGCAAATAAGCTTTTTAGTAGGAAAAACAGAGACAGTACCTTTTCCAGATGTATCAGTGTGCTTGGCCCCTCGTGTTGGTGTAGAACGGGCATACATCTGACCTCCTCTGTGTGCATTCAAGTACTGGACTGCCAACTTTGCTGCATTCAGCCCATCGGTCGGCTCATGCTCTCTCACCCAGGTCTGTACCTCCAATGGCAGTACTCGTAGCAGCTGCTCCAGGATGATAGCCTCTCCTACCTCCTCCTTTGTGCACTGCTCGGGACGTATCCATCGTTTGTAGAGCCCCTTGAGGCGATTGTAGGTCTCCGTCGGTGTTTCTCCAGCAGGAATTGATGTCTGCCGAAATTGTTGTCGGTAGGTCTCTGTTGATAAATCGAATTTCGCCATCAGTGCCTTCCAAAGATCCTTATAGACTTCCGCCCGATCTTCGTCCATCGCTAGGTATGCCTCCAGCGCTTTTCCGGTGAGAAGGGGTACTAGTCGTTTCGCCCATTCTTCTTCCGGCCAACCCCAGGTCTTTGCCAGACGCTCAAAACGACGCAAGTAATTCTCCACGTCCTCTCCCTCTTGAAATGCTGGCATCCGTGACTCTGGTCGCATTGGTGGTGGTGGTGGTGAGTCTGCCGCCCTCTGCGTCGACAGTGTCGGGTTCTGCGTGACTGACGGTCCCCGAATTCGTAAAGCTGCAGGTGTGGGTAGATCTAGGCATAGGCTTTGGCTTGGTGATGTTTCTGGTCTAACTGAGCGTTGCAGTGACTCTCGCAACCCCCGTAGCTCATAGATGAGGCCTTCTTCCCTTTTTGACTGAGCTGTCAGAAATGTCCTCATCAATGCCACTACATCGCTCTCCATACCTTTTGATTCAGGTTTAAATCTAGGGGACCTGGCTTCGGCACCCTCTGCACTGGCTGTCTCCTCTTCATCCATAGTGTCCCATGCTACCTCTTCCAGCACAGGTTTTTGTGACCGCAGACCCTTCCTGGCCTGTTTTCCAGAAGTCACTTTTCTACGACTGGCCATCCCACTTCTGACACCACTTGTCACACAGAGGCGTTTTTAGGGTGTGTGTGAAACAAGAAAAAAATAAATGATGGCTCAGTCGACGTAGCACTATGGTGCAAGGTGCGTTTATTTACAGTGCAAAAGTGTCCAATCCAAAAATCCAAAAAAATAAAGTAAACAAAAAAAAAAAAAATATATATATATATATATATATATATATATATATATATATATATATATATATATATATATATATATATATATACAAAAATAAACAAACAACAAAACAAACAAAGACAATAAAGTAACAAAATAACTATATACAAAATATTTTCTATCCAGAATTATCAAACCAACCATTCGCCACTACGCACACCTTCTATCTCCTACGACTCCCACCCTGAACTGAGCACAAGTCACTCTATTTATAGTGAGTGACTCCACCCAGTTTGGATTAAACTATATTGAAGGTAAGTATAAGGTAAGTATGGGCATAAACAAATCTTTCAGGTAAACATTTCACACTTTCATACACTTCATTTGTATTACTATATACTTTAAAACCAAAATTATTAAATCAGCATTTTCACATGTCATGAATACTCCTTTTTTCATTGTTTTCCCATTCTTTTCATCCCCCACATAAAACACAATAGCTGCGTCCCAAATCGCATACTTATGCACTATTTTACGCCATTTTGTAGTATAAATAGTGTAAGCAGTGTGTTCACACTGAAAACTCTAAAAATAATAAGTGCACTTTAATTACCCGGATGATGCACTCATTCAGCCGCTAAAATTAAGAGTGTAATGATGGACACTTCACGCACTCAACGACCGCAGGTTTGCTTACGTAGCGGAAGGGGCGGAGCGATCGGACGCACATGTTGAATAACTTTATTTATTTTGGATGGTGAAAGCAAAATTCTCCTACGAGAGTGATTATAGCGCCTCCGGATGGTAAACGCGGCAATACTCACGGCAGGTATTACTTGATAATTCAGTCGTTTGTTTCACTGATTTGGCAACAGTCAAACGTCATCAGGGAAATGGTTTGAATTTCCGCTTAGTAAAAAAACATTAGTGTGCCATTTGGGACAACACTACATACATGTACTATCCTGTTGAGTGTGTAAGTGTATAAGTACATAGTGCATGAGTGCATAGTGTATAGTGTGCCATTTGGGACGCAGCTATAGTCTCCCCCGAGTGCCCAACCACTCAGCGCATGCGCAGCGCATCACTGTGCATAAAATGCTGTGCATGACCTTTTTGGCCCCTTTTGCCTCCCGTAGCCGCGATTGCGCAACCCGGAAGAGGAACGCAACGAGACGAACAAACACAAACGGACACACAGGTAAGACAAATGTATGCAGTGTGGTTTATGGCGTGTCAGAATATGCAAGGATTAATGGAGTATATAATGTGTTTGTGCGTGTATGTGTTTTTATTACAGCGCAATCTCCCGTGTGCACCCGGTAGATCGGCTGGTGGAGTGAAGGTAAGTTATGTCTGTGTGCGTGAAAATGTGGGTGTACAGCTCTGCCGCAGGCCAGTGACAAACTCCTTTGTCACAATGATTAATGCAATAATATTTTTATTTAAAATATTGTGTGTGTTTATGTATATGTATGTATATGTATGTATATATATATATATATATATATATATATATATATATATATATATATATATATATATATATATATATACAGTTGAAGTCAGAATTATTAGCCCCCTGAATTATTAGCGCCCCTGTTTATTTTTTTCCCCAATTTCTGTTCTGTTCTGGAAAGATTGTTTCAGCACATTTCTAAGCATAATAGTTTTAAAAACTTATTTCTAATAACTGATTTATTTTATCTTTTCCATGATGACAGTAAATAATATTTCACTAGATATTTTTCAAGACACTTCTATGCAGCTTAAAGTGACATTAAAAGGCTTAACTAGGTTAATAAGGTGAACTAGGCAGGTTAGGGTAATTAGTCAAGTGATTGTATAACAATGGTTTGTTCTGTAGATTATCTAAAAAAAAATTGTTTTTTAAAAAATTAATAACTGCTTTTATTCTAGCCAAAATAAAATGAATAAGACTTTCTCCAGAAGAAAAAATATTATCAGACATACTGTGAAAATTTCATTGCTCTGTTAAAAATAATTTGGGAAATATTTCAAAAAGAAAATAAAAATCACAAGGGGGCTAATAATTCTGACTTCAACTGTATATATATATATATATATATATATATATATATATATATATATATATATATATATATATATATATATATATATACGTTTAATATATATTAGGGGTGTAACGATTTATCGTTGTACGATTTATTTCGATGCAAAAATGTCACAATATGCATCGTGGCATTATGACAATTTGATTACGATACGACGTCCGTTTTTTTCTTATAAGTTGAGCTGTTTGCAAGTGAGCTACGTTCCACCTGCTGTCGCACCTGAGTTCAGATTGCAGCAGCAGTAATGTTAGCAGACCAATATGAGTGGAGTTGAAATAGAGGATGGCCCATCCTCCTAAAATCAGACGTCTGGCAACATTTCAGTTGCACAGTCATTGCTTTAGACTCATCCACTTTTTGACACGCATACTGGGTCAAACATTTTAAATCATAAGTTTTAAAGTCTTCACAGTGATTTACATACTTTGCACAGCGACATGGTTACCTCCTAATGGTGTTGAAAGAGTCACATACTGTATTTATAAGGTACAATTCACCCTAAAATATCATTCTGTCTTCATATAATGATGTATTGGCGGCCGCAAAATCACACATGATGTGAGCTGACCGTGAGCTGTTACTACAGAGGGCGGACTATGATAGACATGCGCGCGTCTGCTTCAGTGAACAGAACCTGCAGGTTGTGACTAACTGGTAATAAAGTAGTAAACAACATTCAGCTTGTGGAACAGAGTGATCGGAAGTATGAACAGCAGTGGAAATGAAACCAAAAGCGGGCACATTATTTAAATAATCATATCGCACTTTAGAGTTATGATTATGACGAACAAGAACTCTTTTGAGTACAGAGGTACACAAAAATGCACGTCAACATGATACACTTGATAGCGCCAACATCAGCAACGCTGAATAAATAGTAAAACTGCCTAAACTGCTGAAAAGAGCCACAACTGTCCTGTGTAATGAAAAGACGGCCACCCTGTCACTCATCATGCCCAACACGAAGACAGCCATCCATAAAAACCTCTCAGACAGACACACATAATTTCAGGATTATTTTATAGAACTGCTGATTACCTGGAAATGTAGATTGCACACACAAAAAAATGTAAGTGAACAAGCAAATCCTTAAGCTCTTACTGTTGAATTGAATTGAATAATTTCAATAATATTTTATAAGAAGTTTTTAAATTGTTTTATTTTCCAGAGACAGTCCTGTTTAATGTATTTTCTTAAAGAAGGCTCAGTTTAACAAGTTGACACAAAAGAAATACATAAAAAATAGTTTACTTGGTAATTAAATTTAAAAAAAAATTAAATTTGTATTTCAGTTTAATTTTCAATTTTTATTCCAAATATCGAGATACATATCGAATCGTGAACATTATATCGTGAAACACATTGTATCGTAAGCTGAGTGTATCGTTACACCCCTAATATAAATAAAATATATATTAGTGCTGTCAAAATTAACGCGTTATCGCATGCGATTAATTTGAAATAATTAACACGTTAAAAAAATAACGCAATTAACGCAGTTGCAGTTTTTTTTTTTTTTTTTTATGTTGTGGCCAGGGGTAGACCAGGCAGTTTCTCGCTGGGTCGACATACTTTTTGGGCCAGGCTGATCATCTTCTTATGATCTGATCGGCCCATAAAAAACTTAGCAGACTGTCATATTTTTCTGCCTGAGTGATTGACGATCCTGTGAGCTGTCACGTTCTGAAAGTAAGATGTGACACAATCTGCAGCCCATTGGTTGTTTTCTTTATTGACATTGGGCTGACCCAATCACAAACTTCCATGTTGGGCTCTGTGTAACGTAGGTGTGTATTTGTCAAAATAGTCGAGAGTCACGCCTGTTTCTTAGGTGCAGGTCCGCGGGAAAGCAGGCATTTGCCTTTTGCGTCTGCACTCTGCAGCGTGCAGCGGGGCACAGATCAATATATTCCTGTCTATTCTATCTAGTTACCTATCTGTCCATATGAATATACTTTCTTTTTTTTACTTTTAATCTGCACCACGGCCCGAGGCAACTTCCTCGTATGCTGTTTCCTCAACCTGCAAGTCCTTATTTTACAAATTATAAAGAATGTCTGCTTCTCAAACTTTATGAGGAGTGTCAATCATGTATTTTAAGATGCAATCGGTCAGAAGACAATCGCATGAGATATCATGACATAGTGTTTTTGATCATAAGCATGATATGCCTTATAGTGACAATAATATTTATACAAAATGGTTATAATGATATTTATACATGACCAAACTAGTGTGCAACTTAAGCAACTTTTTTTTTTTACATTTAGTTTTGTAGTTCGGGCCCAAACACATATTGTTTGCATTTTTTAATTGTTTAAGTTCAGTTGATTGACAATATAAATTTTTTCAGCTACGTTTCATGTTTCATTGTTGAGTTGAACATATTTTTGAGGTCTCTGGCACATTGCTTTTATTATTTAGCTTTATTTTATTAATCAACATTCATTAACTGTGTGCATCAGCAGGCAGTTTTTGTTATGTTCATTATTTATTAGGCTCCCTCAAAACACACAAGCACACACATTTCCAGTGTGGATTATAATTTTATTGTAATAATAAATAAAAATGTTTAAAGTTTTTAATTTGTCTACTCTTGTTATTTCCTATATATGGCTTTTGTGCTTTTATAGAATGGCAGTTGGTAAACATATTCAAGGGCGTGCACAGATGGGGAGCATTTTGATTGATGTATTGGGCCGCTCTGGCCCAAAATGTCAGGCCCGATTTTTTTGTCCCAGTCCAACCCTGCAATCAATGCAATTGTTTCTATTCAATTTTTTATTATTATTATTATTATTTTCCATTTTCCATATCTGTAATACCTGTATTTTGGCATTTTTTTGCAGTCCACTTAGAATCCAACATGGAAATCAATGTTTTTTTTATTGGCATCGATTGTTTTGAAATTTAAATGTCATTAACATGCCTGTGTTTTTATTTCTGTAAAAAAAATATGGCTGTCAAGCCAGGATCTTGATGGCTTATTGTGGGTATGCTGTTTACATGAAGAAATATGTGTTACAAGTTACAATGTTACAAAAATTCTAATTATGAATTATATTTTGAATTTAAATATTTTTTGTCTTGCATTTACATTAATTTTACATTTGAATAGCCAAACTGACAAGTTTTAGTCTTTTAAATGCGATTAATCGTGATAAAAATTTTTTAAGTGCGATTAATTAGTTAGTTTTTTTTAATCGATTGACATCACTAATATATATATATATATATATATATATATATATATATATATATATATATATATATATATATATATTTTTATATATATATATATATATATATATATATATATATATATATATATATATTTTTTTTTTATATATATATATATATATATATATATATATATATATATATATATATATATATATATATATGCGATATACAGTTTATAAGAAGTTGTGAACAGATGGCTACCTTTATTTATAAATGCAATATACAGTTTATAAGAAGTTGTGAACAGATGGCTATACCTTTGGACATCTCAAGCAGGACCCCCAAGAAAAAAGAGAAAACTTTATAAAATACATGAACACAGTATGTCTTAAGTTACAAATTAAATTTATAAAGTGCCATGTGCAGTTAAAGATGTCCTATAAAGAAAATTTGGGTATACTTATCCATAGTCAAATAGTATTAAATCAGTAAATGGCCATACCCTGAGCCTTAGACTCATTGTTCTCATTGACTCATTGTTTCTTCTTTCTCATGTAAATTATATGTAAATTATAAGAGTAAATCAGAGCACAAACAGATTGTTGCATTACTCACTGGGCACGCCCTCATAATTTGCATGTACTTTAGGGCAGGCTCTGGACCTGACGAGCAGTCATGTCATCAGATCACGAGCCAAAACACAGACTTATATGTTGCTCTGAGATCATTAATATGCACGACTTAGGTTGGGTTAGATATGTCAAAACGTTTCCTAGTGAGACAACAAAGGTCACTTCCCTCCCCTAGCTATTTTTAAGTTTAACTTTTATTGTGTAAACGGAAGACGCAGATTGTTTACTACGCATTACTGAGCAATGACTGCATGAGAGACATGTTTAAATTTGCTTCAAGATGCAACATACAGGATTTACAGATTATTCACTTATTCAGCTTCACCCCAAAGAGGCATAAGGTATAAGTTAAAAACATTTATCTGCACATCCACATCATAACTAGGCATCTACTTCAGAAAGCCGGTTTATACTTCTGCGTCAAGTTACCGGCGTAACCCACGGAGCATGCAACGCGCGTAGCTGTGCATTTATAGTTCTGCGCGCTGTCTCTGTTGGTCTGCATTAACACTTCCAAAACGCTAGTCGGCAGTGAGGTGTAAATGTTCCTCTGTGTCGAGTTTCTTCGCTGTTGTTTTGCTTTTCCTGAACACTTCCTGGATGTACAAGTGGCTCAAACTCACTCATTTTGAGGCAGGAAGCGGCGGACGTGCAACAACTTTAACTATGAGGTAAACACAAAACTTTCCATCCGGAGCTCCTTCACAGGGTCTCTGCAAATAACATAATGTAAATTTTAAGACTTTTTAAGACCTTTTTAAGACCATTAAGCATTAAATTTAAGACCTATATTGCAATATCAAAAACACGCGAGGGAAAATATAAAAACACAAAATTAGGGGTAAAATAAATGTACTTAAATTGAACAGTACTAAAGACAGGTTAAATGCACCATTGAACTGCAGAAAAAAACAAACATCTAAACGCTGATTTATACTTTCGCCTGGCGCCGCATCGCACACCTCACAAAACGGATGAGGCTTTTACTTGATGCATTTGCCATTGAGATATTTTTTTTTTAAATGACGGGGGGCGGTCAAAAATTCAATTCAATTCAATTCAGCTTTATTTGTATAGCGCTTTTACAATGTAGATTGTGTCAAAGCAGCTTCACATAAATGGTCATAGTAACTGGAACAGTGTGGTTCAGTAACTGGAACAGTGTAGTTCAGTTTTTAGTGTTTAAGTTCAGTTCAGTTCAGTTTAGCTCAGTTCTGTGTGATTTAATCATTACTGAGAGTTCAAACACTGAAGAGCAAATTCATCGATGCGTAGCTCTACCAATCCTGAACCATGCGAGGCAGTGGCGACAGCGGAGAGGGAAAAAAAAACAAAAAAAACAAAGTAAAATCAGACGAATAAAAAGAAAATCATTATCATTGAAGATGTTTTTGGGGGCCTCTTTTTTTGTTTTAACAAACGTATCCCTCAGGTTTTTCCAGTTTTACAAACACTTTTCTCCTTTCCCATGGCTGTTGCAATTTCTAGCCAAGAATTATTGGTCATCTGGTTCTCCCTATGATCACACAATGACGTATCATAAAGATGTCAGTACAGACAGACGTACCTGTTTCAGACAAAATCTCTTCAAAGTGTTTGATATTCAACTCAGTTCAAATGCTACGCTGCGCGAACTGTTCGCCTGAGTCTCAAAAAATTTCATTAGCTCCGCTATGGTGTTATTTCACTGACAAATGTCGTGAGCGCAGTATTACAAGTCAAGAGTGCACTCATGTAATACGAGCGAGCGAATCATTTTTCTCATGCACCGATTTCCTTTGTTTGTGGACAAAACTGAGTGCAAGCTCTCAAATATATTACGCTGCTCACATGCAAATTTTCAAACTCTCAAATACGCACTGCTCACGCACACATTTCCTTGCACGCACTCAGTACACTGTTCCCTTTTCCTTCCGTGCTTTTTTGATGATTTATATTAGTACACTATTTCTTACCAATAACCAAAATACTAAAATAGATTTGCATATTACATGTTTAATCTAATAAAACATCACATTTTTGCCTGTATGTTGTATGATGAGATATTTCCAGTTTCAAACACTTAAAGACACAGATAATAGTTTTATTTTTAAAACATTTATTATATTGTGCTGTGTCCGACAGATTGCACTATTGTGTTTTTCTCTTCTTTTTCATTCTTTTATATCACATTTTACCTGTTTTTATGTTTTTTTTTTTAATCATTTTTATTTTTTATTTTTAGTTTACTTGTTTCTTTTATTCTTGTTTATGTAAAGCACTTTGAATTGCCACTGTGTACGAAATGTGCTATATAAATAAACTTGCCTTGCCTTGCCTAATCATCCATAAGGTGCACCATTCTAATAAAAAACAAAAACAAAATTTAAATATAACTAACACAAGCAGAAATGTAACAGTGATAGAAAATAGGGAAACACTTGATAAGGTATTATAGCCTACTGTACTATTCACTCTTCAAATAAATGTCACTATCAATCCCATTTTATCACTAAAATAAAGTGAACTAGTGTCTGCTGTACAGTGTTTTGTAAAGTACAGTAAAGTGCTTCAATTAATCTGTTGTGGTAATACTATTGTTGCTATGGTAACACAAGTGTATTAAAAACAAACTACCCAGTGCTTTAGATGTAGCGTTACATAGACATCACAAAAATAAGACCTGTGCAAAAATATTAAGGACCCAGAACAGCAAATTTAAGACTTTTTAAAGCCACATCGCCCGCAGGGACCCTGCTTCACAGAACTCCACACTTGTAAACAATCGCTCCATTTGGGCTAGCGCCGCTCTCGTGGCTCTCGGTCCCACCCAGTCTCGTCAGCGCTACCAAGCCGAACAATCACAGAGCTCACGCTACGCGTTGCTGCGACGTGTAGTTACATTTTTTGAGAGGTGCACGTCAGTGACGCCGACGGCCACGGCAAAGGGCTATGTGTCAACGATGTAGCATATGCCGACATTTGACGCAGAAGTATAAATCAGCCTTAAGCCTGATTTATACTTCTGCGTCAAGTGACCGGCGTAACCCACAGCGCATGCAACGCGTGTAGCTGTGCATTTATTCTTCTGCGCACTGTCTCTGTTGGTCTGCATTAACACTTCCGAAACGATAGTTGGCAGTGAGGTGTAAATGTTCCTCTGTGTCGAGTTTCTTCGCTGCTTTTTTGCTTTTCCTACACACTTCCGGGATGTACATGTGGCTCAAACTAGCTTATTTTGAGGCAGCAACCGGCGGACGTGCAGCAACTTTAACTATGAGGTAAACACGGTCCCACCTCACCTCGTCAGCGCTTTCAAGCCGACCAATCACTGAGCTTGCGCTACACGTTGTTGCGATGTGTAGTTACATTTTTTGAGAGGTGCACGTCAGTGACAGCGACAGCCACGGCGAAGGGCTATGCGTCAGCGCCGTAGCATACGCTGGTGTTTGACGCAGAGGTATAAATCAGCCTTAAGCCATCAAAATTAGTCAACCAAACAAGGGAGAGGCTTCCAAGACGAGCCAATGGAAATGTGACCTCATGCATGGCTTTTATTGGTTAAAACTTTCATCTACCATGTACTCAAGTAACATTTTTATTTTATTTGGTACATTATAGATCAGATGTACAGTTGAAGTCAGAATTATTAGCCCCCCAGAATTATTCGCCCCCTGTTTAATTTTTTCCCCAATTTCTGTTTAACGGAGAGACGTTTTTTTCAGTACATTTCTAAACATAATAGTTTTATTAATTAATAACTAATAACTGATTTATTTTATCTTTGCCATGATGACAGTAAATAATATTTGACTAGATATTTTTCAAGACAAACTTAAAGTGAGCTTAAAGTGACATTTAAAGAAATTAAAAAAAAAAATTAAAATTAAATTAAAAATAAAACAAATAAGACTTTGTCAAGAAGATATATATAGTCAGACATACTGTGAAAATTTCTTTGCTCTGTTAAACGTGATTTAGGAAATATTTTAAAAAGAAAAAAATTTAAAGGGGGGCTAATAATTCTGACTTCAACTGTATATTAGAAATGTCAATGAAGGGGCATCTGGATGCTTTCTAGGCAGTATCTTACTTTACACTAAACCGCATTATTCAGTCCAACATAAACTATGTTTTTGTGGTCCTAAAAATAAAATCTGATTTATTACAGAACGGTTTAGATTTGCAACTTAAATTGTTTTGTAACTAAATATTTGCTCACAGATACAAATTATTTTATTAAAATAATTGCTTTAATATATTGAGTAGTGTTTTCATCTTATCCTTGAAATATTGTGGAAGTATCAGAAACTATCCTGATGATTTAAATGATTTAACCATTTTTCTTTTAAATGCACCCTGTAAAAAAGCTGGGCTCCTCACAATTGATTTGTTGGAATAAAATGAAGGAATTCAATTGACTTATTATTATAATTTTTTTTACAAATTTAAGTTTATTGAACATAAATCAATTAAGTCGTTACAAAAAACTCAATAATTTTGTTGTTTCAGCTCATTTTAAATAGTTAAACAAACCTATTTTTGTGTAGTTATCCACTAAAGGGTCCTCCAAATTACTTAAAACAGAATATTTGTGCGTATGCATGTGTATTCCCAATGTTAGTGGACACAAATGCCACCGCAAGGGTAGTAATGAAGGTGAATATTGACCTTTTGGAAAAACTTTTTTACCCCTGTGAGGAAACAAGCTTGCAAAGAGAGAAGCAGGAGAGAATGTATAGTTTGTTCCATATAAAAACTATTGTGTCTATATGGATTGGACTGGAATATGTGCGTGTGTGTTTGTATGTGTGTGTATGGTTGCATAACTATTTCCAAGTGCATTATAGCAGACTGATCCAGAAGATCATGTAAAATTTTATGTAAAATTTCTAGTCGGTTGATTATGGAACAATATTTTATCACTTTGAAAAGTGGTCAGATGTGTGCGGACAGTCAACAACTTTGCAACCATCGACATTCATTCATTTATTCATTTTCCTACAGCTTAGTCCCTTCATTCATCAGGGGTCCAGTTTCCATCATATCCACTTTTACACGGCACATGCCCTTCCAGCTGCATCCCAGTACTGGGAAACACCATACACTCTCACATACACACACACACATAATAAACTACGGCCAATTTAGTTTATTCAATTCAACTATAGCGCATGTCTTTAGACTGGGGAAAACCGGAGCACCCAACACGAAGATGAACCAACACAGGAAGAACATGCAAACTCCAGAAGGAAATGCCAACTGGTCCAGCCAGGACTTGAAACAGTGTCCTTCTTGCTGTGAGGCAACAGTGCCTCACAGCAACTTAGTTAAATAAGTTTATTTAGTAAAATCTTGATAACTAGGTTAAAAGCACTGAACCAGTTCATCTATAAGACTGGCACTGTCATTCTGCAAAAAGAATATAGACTTTAGAACATATATATTTATCATTCTCTGATGACAGTAACTTTCTGAGGTATAATTTTAAAACATTATTGATTTAAATGAAATGAGCAGATGAATACTTTATGATGTTGCATTCGCTGAATGATGCCATTTCAAATGTTTCTTGACTTCAGAAAATCATAAATGTCATCCATCCTCGAAAATGATGTAATAATGATACCTCAGTGCTGGTTACGTCAATACATAAACGTAAACTGCATCCAGATTAGTCTGTGCTGTCATCCAGTGGAGAATACAACATTAAATGGACAATTGAAATCACAATGAAAACACCTATTTGTACTTGTCTATCTATGGCAACTGTTCAAACATAAAGCGTTTTAATAAACTACTTCAATTATTAAAGCTTTAAAACTTCTTCAAACTTTCAAGCTCGGGTTTATCATTATTGAATCCTAATTCATATCTACAGTGAAACACGATCATTCCAAATCTTTCTTAGATGTTTATTTAGTGCTAGAGGCTGTATGTTGATGATCAAATTATGCTAAATTGCTTCCCAATAAGCATTTCTGATTATTATTGTCAATGTTCATAACAGATGTGATTACAAATAAAACAAGTACACTACATCTGCATTCAGTGATATATTCATCTTTATAGTCTGCAAGGATGCATTACAGTCAGAACAGTTAACATCATGTTCTAAACAGATCCCGAAGGCGTGCAGATGGGCCGCTCTAGGTTGTCACTGGAGGAAAAGCGCAGACGCCGCAGCGAGGACCTGGTGTTTCACAGCGGTGGTGTTGATCACATCGCGATTCAGGGTAAAAGCCAGAGCCCGTCAGTAGAAAAGAGCTTACTGACGGGTGGAGTATCTTTGAACAAATCTTCCCTTAACAGAAGCTCCTGTCACTCTAGTAGTCCTTGGGCATCCTTGGCTGGTAATACACAATCCACATATTAACTGGAGACAGGAATCTGTAATATCTTGGAGTGAGAGCTGTCATGCTACGTGTTTATTGTCTGCCTGTTCTTCTGTGTCTCGTTCTGTTTTTCAGGAGGAACACATGGATCTGTCAAACGTGCCCAAGGAGTACCTCGACCTGAAGAGAGTGTTCAGTAAGTCTCGAGCTGCTTCTCTGCCTCCACATCGTCCCTATGACTGTGCTATAGAGTTATTGCCAGGTACGTCTCCGCCTTAAGGCAAACTTTATTCGCTCTCTGTTCCAGAAAGGGAGGCCATGGAGAAATATATTTCTGATTCTCTAGCAGCCAAGATCATCCGACCTCTTCATCACCAGCAGGGGCGGGGTTTTTTTTCGTGAAAAAGAAAGATGGCTCCCTCTGTCCTTGTATAGACTACGAGGGCTGAACGCTATCACGGTAAAGAATACATATCCTTTGCCGCTGATGTCTTCTGCCTTCGAACGTCTGCAGGGGCCATCCTTTTTCACGAAATTAGACCTCCGCAACGCTTACCATTTGGTCCGCATTCGAGAAGGCGATGAATGGAAGACTGCCTTTAATACCCCCAGGGGGCATTTCGAATATTGTGTTCTTCCTTTCGGTCTGTCCAACGCCCCTGCAGTCTTCCAAGCACTCGTGAATGACATGTTGAGAGATATGCTAGATCAGTTTATTTATGTTTACCTGGATGACATCCTGATATTTTCTCATTCTCTCAAGGAACATGTTCAACACGTCAGGCGAGTGCTTCAGAGGCTGCTAGAGAATGGGCTTTATGTCAAGGCGGAGAAATACGTTTTTCATGCACAGTCTGTTCCTTTTCTGGGACATATTATGTCAGTCGAGGGGATGCGCATGGATCCAGAGAAAGTTCAGGCTGTGGTAGATTGGCCAACCCCAGATTCCCGCAAGGCCCTGCAGAGGTTTCTTGGTTTTGCCAATTTTTACCGGCGTTTCATTCGCAACTTCAGCCAGCTCGCCGCGCCTCTGACTGCCTTAACCTGCCTCAAGACTCCGTTTAGGTGGTCCAATGCAGCACAAGTTGCGTTTGATCATCTGAAAAGCTGCTTTGTTTCAGCACCTATTCTTATTGCGCCTGATCCATCACGGCAGTTCGTGGTGGAGGTTGACGCATCAGAGGTGGGGGTCGTGCTATCCTGTCCCAGCGCTCTTCCTCGGACGGCAAGATGCATCCCTGCGCGTATTTTTCTCATCGTCTCAACAATGCTGAACAAAATTATGATATTGGTAATCGAGAGCTGTTGGCCGTCAAGCTTGCATTGGAAGAGTGGCGTCATTGGCGTCGTTTGGACCGATCATAAAAATCTGGAGTACATCCAATCCGCCAAAATATTGAACTCTAGGCAGGCGCGGTGGGCTTTATTTTTTCGGACGTTTCGATTTTTCCATCTCGTATCGACCAGGTTCCAAGAATGTTAAACCTGATGCACTTTCTCGAATTTTTGATCACTCTGAGCGCGCATCATCTCCTGAGACCATCGTGCCACGCAGACTTTTTATCTCTGCTGTCACCTGGGAAATCGAGTCGAGGGTCTGCATGGCCTTAGAAGGGGTGACGCCTCCGCCTGGATGCCCACCGAGTCGTTTATTTGTGCCAGAGGAATTACGGTCTGACGTCATCCATTGGGGTCACTCTTCCAAGTTGGCCTGTCATCCAGGGGTGAGTCGTACCTTGTATCTAATCAAACAACGATTCTGGTGGCCAGTTATGGCTCGTGACATAAGGAATTTTGTGTTGGCTTGCTCAGTTTCTGCTGTTTCTAAGACTTCCAATCGCCCCCCCGCTGGACTTCTTCAGCCGCTGTCAGTGCCATCGAGACCCTGGTCCCATATTGCGCTAGATTTCGTTACGGGTCTTCCCCCCTCCAACGGGAATATGGTGATTTTGACCGTAGTGGACCGGTTTTCGAAAGCCACTCACTTTATTCCTCTGCCCAAATTACCATCAGCCAGAGAGACAGCGGCTGCTGTCATTGACCATGTCTTTCGTATTCATGGCCTCCCGATGGATGTGGTTTCTGACAGGGGGCCTCAGTTCATCTCTAAATTTTGGAGAGAGTTTTGTCATTTAATGGGGGCGACTGTTAGTCTTTCTTCTGGTTTCCATCCTCAGAGTAACGGTCAAACGGAGAGAGCCAACCAAGATCTTGAACGCATGTTACGATGTTTAGTCTCTCAGAATCCATCCTCCTGGAGCCAGCAGCTCTCATGGGTTGAGTACGCCCATAACTCATTACCAGTGTCTGCCACGGGCCTCTCTCCATTTGAGTGTAGTTTAGGGTACCAGCCACCTGCTTTTCCCAGTCTGGAATCTGAAGTCGCGGTTCCCTCTGCCCACGCCTTTGTCCAGAGGTGTCGACGTACTTGGAACAGGGCCAGACAGACCCTCCTTCTAGTAGGTTTGCGCACCAAGGCTAAAGCCGATCGCCACCGGTCTAAGCCTCCCGTTTACGTTGTCGGTCAAAAAATGTGGCTTTCATCTAAAAATATTCCTCTCCGCACCGTATGTAACAAACTTGCACCTAAATTCATTGGCCCGTTTTCTGTCACCAAGATCATTAGTCCGGTGGCAGTCCGCCTCAAAGTTCCTCCAGCGTACGGGAGAATTCATCCCGTTTTTCATGTCTCTAAATTGAAGCCTGTTTTTCATACGGCCATTAATCCGCCCACTCCGGTCCCCCCCCCTACCCCCCCACCCCCCAACCCCCGCCGGGAGAGAGGGGGAGACGGTTTATTCGGTTAAGCGCATTCTGGACTCGAGACGGAGGGGACGAGGATTCCAGTACTTGGTGGACTGGGAGGGTTACGGTCCAGAGGAGAGGAGTTGGGTTCCTGCAAGGGACATATTGGATCATTCTCTCATCGATGATTACAATCGCCAAGTAAACTCTTCTGGGAGCGCCAAGAGGCGCTCTTAGGAGAGAGGGTACTGTCACGGTTTATGTATCTGTGTGTTCCTCCTGTATGTTATGTATCATGCCTTGTGTGTTGTCATGTGTGAGGGTGTGTGTTTGTTTACCTTTTGTGTTGACAGCGTGCTAGGATCAGCTTATGTCATCAGCTGACTTATCATCCTCCAGCTGAACCTCATTTGGCTGGCTATATAATTCCTCCTGTGGTATGTGCTGGTTATCAGTCCGTTGTTGTCCTTGTTTGTCCTTGTTCCTGACTGTTGTCTCCCAGTATTATCCGCTGTCTGTTTGATGTCATCGTTGTGGCCTGTGACTCTCTTTTGTTTGAACTTTCGTGTGTCCTCTGTTCATTAAATCACTCGCAATTGGATCCTCCTCGTCTTGATTCGTGACACAGAGCTTATAAAGTCAAAGTAAAAAACTTTTCATTGTGAATCGAAACATAAATATATTCCCTGTATTTTTTTTCCATTGCCAATGAGAAACAGCTTATTGCAGTTGTGCAAATACATAAATCACAGCTGACTCCCATCTAGGCACCACACTTAGGTGTGGAAGCTTTTCCGATCATATGATCATATATTCTAAAAGAGGACTCCTGAGGTTTTTGAAAGGAACAGTGATCGCATCAAATAACTTCGCACCAATACGTCCAGGTAAGGTTATGCGATACAGTCATTACCAGTGGTGTAAAGTAACTAATTACAAATATTCAAATTACTGTAATTGAGTTGTTTTTTTTTAGAAATTGTAATTTACTATGTAGTTTTAAAAATATGTACTTTTACTTTTTCTTGGGTAATTGTTTAGTGCTGTATCTGTACTTTTACTCCACTACTTTCCTTCAACCTGCAGTCACTACTTTATTTTTCTTGTTTATGGGGATTAGAAAAATCAGTCCTGTAATTCCTGTCCAATTAAATCACACGTAGAAGGTAAATTGCATCATAATTAACTACTTCAAGACATGTGCACTTTACATTGCAGAAAACTGTTTGGAAGCATTAAGTGTCCAAGAAGATGTTCAAAATCTATGCACGCATTGACCCGGAGACCATTTCGATCAGCGATGCCCAAACACTGGCTGTTTTTCAATTCCAAGAACGTAAAGAACGGACTTGTGTTCTTGTGGAGACCGGTGTCCCGGAGAATTCAGTTCCCCCTTCACAGCGCATGCGCAAATTCAGTATCATGACGTCATGATTTTGTGTACTGAATAAGCTCATGGTTGCTTTCAAACAATTTAAGCCTTGAAAAAATAAATGCTATTGCATTTTATAATTACCTGTGTCTTTCATCATTTTAGCTAACTCATGATGATGTTTGTAATGTTTTAAATGAGTTATTTATGTAAACCTTCTCACTTATATGGAGAGCATGATTTTATACTGAAAACACTGGAAATATATTTTTTCCAGATTGAGGAAAATGGTCTCCCTATATATATGAATTTCTTAAGATTTATAGCAAAGTAACGCAATGCTGGTGATTTTATCTAATAATTATGTCATTTCATTACATTATTTCTATGATTTTCATCACTATTTTAAACAAATGGAACAGGTTTTCCAGAGGCTGAGGAAAATGGTTTCAATCTATAAATTACTTTTTAGGATTTAAATTACAATACAGCAATGGTGGTGATTTTGCTTATGTTGTAATTATGTCTAGCTATTTCATTTACAGAACACTTATACTTATAGTGAAAACACTAATTATGTATATAAAAACAATTTGTATTTTAATTATAAAAATATTCACAATTGTTGTTTAATTTAATTGAATTTAATTTAAAAAAAAAAAAACCTTTGTCAGTTAATTAAAAGTTGGCAGTCCTTTAAAAAGCACCAAACTGCTTAAATGATGGATTATTGCTAATAAAATAAAGCATGCACCAGATTATATCCAGCAAGCACCTGAAAGTCTTTAACCCATCAAGATTTTTGTCTATAAAATGTATCTAAGTTGTAACACTTTGACTCTTTGTCCCTCAACACATTCTTCTGATGTTCTGCATACTATTTGAAATTCATTCTCCTGGCAGCTAAAAGTAAGGCCACATGTAAGTATCAGCCTTTTGATCATTAAATTGTGCTAATGTACAGTGTTGGGGAGTAACTAGTTACATGTAACGTCGTTACGTAATTTAATTACAAAATAAAAGTAACAGTAATTCGTTACAGTTACTGAGAAAATGTGTAGTTAAATTACAGTTACTTTTGAAAATCTTAAAAATTACAAATGGGGTTACATTTAATATTTTTCCTTTAAAAATCTGGAATATGTTGAATAATTTGCCTGTTTTTATATGCAGGATGCCTTCTGCTAAGTCCATTTATTAAAGCGCTGGTTCTTTTTATTTGCGGCGCAGCCACGGGCGTAAATCCCGGGGGGAACATGTTCATTGTCCCCCTCACCAAATAATATATATAAATATATATAAAACACACTCTCTATTGTGAAAAATATATGTGTGTATACCTAAAATAATTGTCTAAGTAGAAAAAACACCCCGCATTTATTATTTAAAATGCATTTAGAAAGAGTTCACCCCCGCTTCCTCATAGTGGTTTGATCCACTGCCGGCAGCCTGTCCCACATACTACTCACGCAGCCTGTCACAGCAGACAGTCAGACACACCAATTAGGTGTGTGGCTACGGTTCAGTGTTAAAGTTCAGTAAGTATGGCGTATTAATTACATTAAATAAAGTGATTCTCTTCAATGTAGTTAATGCAGAATCATTCATAAATTAGTTGCGGCAAAAATGCTGATTACCGATGTCCATGAATCAAATGTATTAGCGGTTAAAGTTACTCATGTAGTTAACATATGCTTGTTAGCTTGTTGCATAGTGCAGTGGTTCCCAACCTTTTTCTTTGGAGCCCCCCCCCCATGAACATATACAAACATTGGAGCCCCCCCACCACATAAATACACACGCACGCACATACATATGTACTGTGTGTGTATATATATATATATATGTGTGTGTGTGTGTTTGTGTAATATTAATATATAGTAATATGTATAGAAAATATTAATTAATCAGTTTTAACTTGTCTTGGCCTTCAATAAAACCAAAATTTAGGTAGGCTTTGTCATACTGTCTAATCTTTTTCTTCGCCTCTGAGGAATCCCTGCATTTACGTTTGTCTGCCATTTTTGTTTTGATTTTGCCTTTACGACACGTTGACAAGCAGATTGCGCGAGTGAGCAAAATTTAAATAATTATTTAAAGTTATTTATTTTAATTATTTTCACTATTATGTTGGAATTTTAAGCATGCGTTTAGATTTTTATTTATTTTTTTGGTACTTAAAAATACATATATAATAGTAGGGCTGCTCGATTTTGGGAAAAATCATAATCACGATTATTTTGGTCATAATTGTAATCACGATTATTCAAAACCATTGCCAGTTAAAGTCAAAATTATTAGCGCTCCTGAGATTTTTTTTTTTAATAAATATTTCCCAAATTATGTTTAACAGAGCAAGGAATTTTAACAGTATTTCCTATAATATTTTTCTTCTATTTGTTTTATTTTAGCTAGAATAAAGAAAGGTTTAAATATTTTGAAACCAATTTAAGGTCAATATTATTAGCCCCCTTAAGCAATATATATTTTTGATTGTCTGCAGAATAAACTACCGTTATAATGACTTGCCTTATTACTCTAATTAAGCCTTTGAACTGCACTTTAATCTGAATGCTTGTATTTTGAAAAATATCTAGTAAAATATTATGTGTGCTGTCATTATAGCAAAGACAAAAAGAAATCAGTAATTAGAAATGAGATATCAAAACTAATATGTTCAGAAATAAGTTAATAAAATATTCTTTCCATGAAACAGAAATTGGGCAGGAAAAAGTTTGCTAATATTCAAGAGGGCTAATAATTCTGACTTCAACTGTATACATACAGTTATTTTCCACCCTGCAAAGGAAAGAGAAATAAATACAATAGAATAAAAATATAAAACAAACTGTGTTTTAAGCATCTTCACTGTAAGAAAAACACTTTAGCTACAGTCCATCAGTCAAGAGCAGTGAGGGTTTTCTCGTTGTGTTTGTTTAATAATGATAAAAACAGGCGGCAGAAGGATTATAGCGCACTGTCTCTTTAATAGTTTCTCTTTCACGTCTTTTGATCCTCAACTCGTTTGTTTATTACACAAATGAGGGTTAATGTACATAATCACTAAACACCGCGTTTTGACACCTATTTTACCATTAAAGCGCTCACGTTAAGATGACTTTAGATGTCTGCGCTCCTCTGCTCGTCTCAGTGTGTGAATGAGAGTGAATGCTGACCGACCGCATGCTTCTGACTGCGTGATCGTGCTGCACACACACATAAGCTCTTTCGCGCTTTTAAGAGCCATTTAAGAGCGTGTACAACTGGAACGTGGCAACATATGATGCAATAATCATTTATCTCGATTAATGCTTTTTTATAATCGTTTGAAACCGAAATCTAAATCGGATATTCGATTAATTGCAAAGCCCTTTATAATAGTGGAGCATTTTTATGCCTTTTTCTACCTCAATACTTATCCTCTCCCGCGCCCCCCCTGTGAACTCTGGCGCCCCCCTTAGGGGGGCGCGGACCCCAGGTTGGGAACCACTGGCATAGTGCACTGCAAAATAATACGCCAAAGTCGTTTCTCATGCATTGTTTCATTTGCGACGACTTGGCATAATGTTAACTTATTAACGGTCACAATTTGCATATTGTTCTGTGGATTTGCTAAATGAGCACTGTGCTATGTCCAAACTAACCCCACTGCATTTTTTTTGTATAATCAATTTCAGTTCTGTTCTTAAGTGAATAAATTAATTTAAAATATAAAACGCCCTTGTTTTTGTTGTTGTGAGGATTTTTATGATAGTTTTTCATTCTTTATGTAAAGCACTTTGAATTAGCATTGTGTATAAAATGTGCTACAGTAAAAAAAAAAACTTGCCTTGCAGTGTCATGGACAAGATAAAATGATTGAGGTAAAGTTGGTTTTATATTCACACATTCATTCAGTGACTGCTCCATACACTGTTTACCATACTTTAAATATTAGAACTGAAATCCCATGTAAGCTTGACTTCAAAACAACATTATTATTATTATTAATAATAATAATGATAATAATACATTTTATTTGTATAGCACTTTTCCTACATACATGCAACTCAAAGCACTTCACAAACAACAAACAGGCATTGTAAAATAAACAAAAAAAATGTATAGACAAATAAAGTAAAATATATACTCAGATAAAAGCATACATGTACACGCATATATGCGTACATCTACACAATCACACACAATATTCTTTACATACATGCACTCACCATACATAATATATACATAAACTTACACAATATACATAAATTGCAGAAACTTCACAAACTATTATATTCATAAGCAATTTTAAAAAGGTGCATTTTGAGCTTTTTAAAAACATCAATTTAGGGGGATTCTTTTACTTTATTTGGGAGACAATTGCAAATTTTTGCAGCATATAGTGACTAAAAGAAGTGCCGCCAGATCGTATCAGATTTACAGAGTGAAATTCTAAAAGTATAGAACGGTTTGGATTGTATTTTAAAAAGCAGTCAGAAAGTAAGGTGTCATATTGTGTAGTGCCTTAAACTAATAAAAGAATCTTAAAATCTTTTCTATTAATGCTAGTAGTCTTATAATACACACAGTGTCAAGATGATTTATTGCCTTATGTCAATAATTTATGAGCATGTTTTGGACGGTATGGTAATAATTTATGGCATGGTTTGTCCAATGTGTTTCATGAATGTAAGACTGGTGACCAATGACAGGCTGCTTTCCCCAGGTCACAGGGCTTAGGGTCCCTGCTTAGTGGTAGGATTTATGACGGTTTGTCCCAAATTGACAGTTGAACCAAGTGTCGGGCTGATTTTGGCAAAGATTTACAGTATAGTTAGATTTGTGGCAATGTGTATGGTTTGTCATTTTTACAACCTATACCACTCTTCTGGCATTCCAGCTCCTACCAATCTGTGAGTGTAAGCAGTGGGGTTTCAGGTTGTTGGGGTGTAATCGGGCAATCGATCGTATACCGCTGACTGAGGATCCTTTGATTTTGGTCTTACTTTGAAAACTTTGTTTGATCTTAAAAAGTTCTGGTTTTATCTAACTACCCTGGTCGTCGTGCTATCTGCCGTCCTACTGTTTGGGAATGGTGGCTATGTAGACATCTGTACCCCCAGAAAAAAGCTTCTCTCCTTATCTCGTTTATTCCTGCTGTGACGTAGTCTGTGGTACTTTAATTCACATCGGAGCCATGTGTTGTGGTAAAAAACAACAACAACAAAATTATTTTTAAAAGGATGTTTTAAAAAAGAAACAATGAAAAGTGCAGAAAAATCCAAATATTTTATATTCACAAAAAAAAAAAAAATGTGTATGTATAAATGCGTGAAATAAATAATGTATAATATTCATTGTATGCTTAATTGTCTTACACATACACAAAAGCAGATCTTCAATCAGATGTTTTAAAAATCGATATACTGGCTAAAATAAAAGATGTGTATTATTTAATATATCTTAATTTATTTCATTATTTGAGCAATATATACTTTTACTCGTATATTAAAATTGTTTTGTTTTTTTACACCAGTACAATGTGTGTTTTACATTGGAGGTGTGGACTATCAACACACGCCCACTTTTTTCACACATCATTTTACAAGACACTAAGCCCTCGTCCCTAAGAGTAAAATCACAGTATTTCGGAAAACCAACGTGGTTGAAAAGACTTCGGCTTTCAATTTTTTGGGGGAAAAAAATAAACTGTTCCGGAAATAAAAATGGCAGGAACCTCTAATGGTAAGTTTATATATAAGAAATATTCAAAATACTGTTGTTTAAAGCAATCGTTTTTTTAATATTATACATGATTATTAAATCAGACATCGCTTAAAAGGCGAACTGCCCCTCTCTCTGCAGACACCAGGACTTCAGGCGATATGGGCTGAGATTTTAGCGCTGAATACTGACGGTATGTTTTTTTGGTTTGTTATATGTATATATATATATATATATATATGACATGTTTTTATTTATACATTACGGTATTGTGTGATAGGATATGTCATAATTTTCTTCTTTTATTGTCACCATTAGAGTTTAAAAATCTTGCTGAAAATCGTAGCTCACAAGGTAAAATTTGCTTTTCACGTTTTATTTTTTTGTCTGTTTTATGTTTCTATAGGCGTACACGCTAAATTAGTCTGTCTCTTTTTTACTAGAGTGTATTAACGAGTCGTCTGCACCTCGGACAGTTCATGAAGATTCACCATCAGGTATTTCTTTAGCAAACTTTTTTTTTTTGTCTATTTTCATGTTTTCTACATCCACTAAAAAATCTTGTCTTTTTTTTTTTACTAGCGTGTATAAATGTGTCGTCACCCCTGACGAGTATTCATGAAAACACATTACCACTAGGTAATTTTTAAAAACTTTTTTTTTTCTTGTTTATTTTTCCACATGTGTTAAATAATAATGAAAAAAAAAAAATCTTGTGTTGTGTTTGTTTTAACTATAGCGTCTATGAGTGAAATCGTCAGCTGTGTCGACGACAAACGGTCTACCGGTCTACTAGAGGTCTACACAACAAGTACACGCGCAGGAACGAGCAGTATGTATTGTTAGATCAGTCATTGTTATATTTATTATTACCAAAATAATATTAATAATCATACCCTCCATTTATTTTAGGACGTAAAAGGAATATTGTGCCGAGAGACCGTCGTGTCGGTGGTGTAAAGCAGAAAGTAGTCACCACTACAGCACAGGTTCATGTGGATGCTACATCTGACGAAATAAGCGTTATACCAAATACACCTGAACCAAAACGACCAAGAAAATCACAAGGTATGTTATCTCTATTTAATGATATAGAAAAAAATGTACATCTGGTTGATATGTTTACTCATTAGCATTATTCACACACACAGGCCAGACTGACCCAAATGTTGTTTCGAGTCAGGACGATGTTGAAAAATGGAACGACGATATGGTGAATGTTTGGAATGCTTCTGAGTTCTCAAACGAGATCCCGGTTCACGCTGCCACCACCGTGCAAGATTCGGATTCTGATACACTACCATCCAACCAGGAGGCTTACAAAAACAAGCAAAACACAAAACCGGCGCCAGTTGTGGATCAATCAAACACGTATGCAAAAGTTGCCACAAATGACATTCTGAAGTACAAGGAGCTTCTTTTACAGCTATCAAATGGATTGAACAATATTGCATCGCAGCAACAGAGAGATAAACGGACCATCGAGCTTTTCATCGCAACTGCTACAAAGGATTTAAAGCAGTTAAAAATTGATGCAAAGGAACATGCGGCCTTAGTTCGACGATGTATGGCTAATCATCAGAAAATAATGTACAATCAACAGAAAATAATGAATGATCAACAGATATTAATGAATGATAATAAATTGACTGTTCAATTATTGACATTGCTGGTCAACACACTTAAACAACAATCTCGGTAAGTTGTTTTTTTTTTTCTTTTAAATCGCATGTCTTTTTTCTACAATATGTCTTATGTGTAGTATTATGTTTTAGACGCTCATTTTAGGGTTTCTATATACTTAGATTTTTAGTAATTGATTTGAATGATTAGTTTTTGTAACTGATTTACTTATTGTACAACTATTGGTATTTTTTTTTTTTAACTACCATAAATAAATTTGTGTTAAAATGGCCACAAAACGTTGTCTGGATTCAGATGGTAATGAACAATATCGTACAGTGAGATTTAGAGGAGATAGTAATGATGGTCACCACAACCAACAAAACACTACAGAAACATTGCGTCATTTAATTCAAACGGTTGAGGATATGGATAGACCTAGATCTACGACTGATGCGTTAATAGAACTATTAAATTCAGTTCAATCCATGTCCGATAATCAGCCAGAACCATCTTTTGATCTGAATGTGTTTTTGAGTTCTCCTCAGAACAGTGATGTATCTGAGGATAATCAACGAGAACTATGTTTTGATCCAGATCAATTTTTAAACATGTCTCAGAACATTGATGCATGTGATGAATGGTCTACTACTGATTTTGACATGGATCACTTTTTAAATACATCTCAGAGCAGTGTGTCTGAACAGAATTCAAAAACAGATCAGGATCAGATTGTATTATCATGTCAGACAGGTGAGGGGTCTGATACACGTCCTTACCAAACATTTAACCCCACCGCAGCAAACATGGGTCTAAGTCAAGATGAAATTGAAACACTAGTGAGACAAGGCGGTAGTGTGCACAAGTACACTGTAATACCTAGAGCGCGGTTTAACGGTCTGGAAATACATAGACGCATAAACCTGCGGGAGATATCATCCACAGATTTAGCAGACTATACAACATTTTTACATGAATTGTTGTCTGAAATAGTTTCATTCTCCAGATTATTAGCCGGTGATTCCGGTGTAATAAACATTACATTGAGAGGGGAGAGTCTGACGTCTGATGTTAATACACTATTGTCGCCTCGCAACAACTATGATTTAGACCTCTTTATCAACCAGCTTGAAAAAATAATGCAAAGCAACTCTGAAGTACAGACGGATCAGGCGTTGGATTTGTGTGTGTCAATAGCGACATGTAAAAATGGCGGCTGTCGTCGGAAGATACAAGATCTAGCACATGACGAAGTGATTAGAAGGAACAAAATGAATTTGTTTTGCCCTACAAATATCACGAATAATCTGTGTTTTACAATTTGCTTAGCACACTTTCTAAACCCTCAGAAGTCGCATTCAGAACTTGAAGCAATAGCAGCAAACATGCAAACAACTGCCGGCCACAAAGTTCAGTACAAAATAGCATTTGATGACATAGCGAGATTTGAACAGATGCTGAATATCAAAATTGTAACCTTTTATCGTTCGAACACTGGGATGTTGGAAAAGTATACTACCACAGACAAGCCACATTCCAAAACGGCATATTTATACCTGCATGACGGTCATTACTTTTTGATTAAAAACCTAACAGCATTCATAGGTACACCATACGTTTGTGAGTATTGTCATGTAGGCTATACATGTAGACGAAATCACAGATGTGAATATGTGTGCGACGTTTGCAACTACCCAGACTGTCATACCCAAACAAAACAAATAATACAGTGTAATGACTGCTTGCGCTTCTGTAGATCAAGGTACTGTTTTGAGATGCATAAACAACCTCCACCAGGACAACAGTTTGCACAATGCGATGTTACAAAATATTGTAAAATGTGTAACAGGCGTTACTACATCAGTGGATCCAAACCCAAGCCACATCGTTGTGAAGCTGAATATTGTGTCCACTGTGGTGAAAGTTTGGCTACTGGTGGAGAACATGAATGCTTTATACAGCCATACAAACCTATGGAGCCGAGCGATCGTTACATTTTCTATGATTTTGAGACACGATTTGAAAATGGTAAACACGTTGCCAATTTTGTGTGTGCGATTACATTTAACGGGGAAGAATTTGTGGCTGAGGGAGTTGATTGTGTGGATCGTCTCATTAAAAAATTTAGACGACCCAAGTATCGTAATTATACATGGGTTGCACACAATGCGTCTGGTTTTGACAATTTCATACTTTTGGAATATTTTGTTAGGATGGGAATACCACCAAAAATCACAATGCGCGGCTGTCGTCTGATCTTCATGTTTGACCGTACATACAAGCAAAGGTTTTTAGATTCATACCTTTTCATGCCAATGCGTCTATCCAAGACCCCTGAGGCATTTCAGCTAGATAATATTGAGAAGGGCTATTTTCCACATATGTTCAATCGTGCCGAAAACGACTGCTACATAGGCCCATACCCCGAAAAACATTTTTACGGGTATGAGACGATGTCAGACAAAGAGAGATCAGACTTTGATGCATGGTACTGTACAGTCTCAGGCAAAGTCTTTGATTTTAAAAAAGAACTGGCAAAGTATGGTAAAAATGACGTTGTGCTGTTGAAAAAGGCATGCATAAAGTACCGTCACGAGTTCATTTTGTGTACAGATCTCGACCCGTTTACTTTTACAACACTTGCCGGTTGCTGCATGGGTGTGTACAAGTCCAAATTTCTGCCAAAAGATACATTGGCACTGACTCGTAATGACGGCTACACAAATCAAAACAAAACATATTCAAATGCCTCAATTGAATGGCTAGAATATGTTGCAAAATCGCGGTCCATAGAAATTCAACATGCGCTAAATGGCGGCGAGGTGTCATTTGGTAAATATCATGTCGATGGTTTTTATGACGACAGACGTGTGAAAAAAGCATTTGATTTTTTAGGCTGTTTTTATCATGGATGCGAACGTTGTTATAATCCATACGATATAAACCCGTTATCAAAATTGTCTTATGGGGTTCTCAGAAGACAGGTTAATGACAGGTGTGAAATTTTGCAGCGGATGTATGGCTTACAGGTAGAGTTCATGTGGGAGTGTGATTGGAAAGCGGCTAAAAATTCAGATGTCGGTGTGATGGATTTCATGTCCACATACAAACGCCCTGAAAGATTAAAACCGCGTGATGCATTATTCGGAGGTAGGGTAAACGCATTTAAGCTGTACCACAAAACATCGGACGATGAAAAGGTGTTTTACAGAGACATCACCTCTCTTTACCCTTTTGTACAAAGTACAAAAAGCTATCCGGTAGGGCATCCAAAAATAATTTTCAAAGATTTTGAAAATCTTGAAAATTATTTTGGATTTATCAAAGCAGAGGTCATACCGCCCCGTGGTTTATTTCACCCTGTTTTGCCCTATAGAACAGGGGGTAGGCTGATGTTTCCACTCTGCAGATCATGTGCTGAAGAACAAAATCAGGACACCCCCTGCCAGCATGCTGATAAGGAAAGGGCCCTGACAGGATGTTGGGTCAGCGTAGAGTTGTCAAAAGCTGTGGAGCGAGGCTATGTTGTCTCTGAGGTGTATGAAGTTTGGCATTTTTCTCAACGCTCTGATACACTATTTAGTGATTATGTTAAAACTTTTTTACAGTTTAAACAGGAGAGTTCCGGATTTCCAGAGGATGTAGTGACTGATGAGGAGAAAGAGTCTTATGTCAAAGATTACTTTGAAAAAGAGGGGGTTAAACTCAATATCGATAATATAACATTTAATGCCGCACGACGTTCCATAAATAAGCAAATTCTTAATTCACTTTGGGGACGCTTCAGCTTGAAATCACAGCTTCCTAGCTCAGAACTAATTTCAGATCCTGAACAGTTTGCTCGGCACATTTTTGCAAAGGGGCATGACATAAATTATTTTTCCTTTTTATCAGACTCTATCGCACTCGTTCAGTACACACAACCATACGGTAAAGGCAAGTCGACGCGTGACACTAACATATTCTTGGGAGCTTTTACTACATGTTACGGGCGATTAGAACTTTATGATCTTCTAGAAAAATTGGGAGAGCGGGTCTTATACTGTGACACTGACAGTGTCATTTACACATATAGAGAAGGTGAATATGACCCACCGCTAGGACCATATCTCGGTGAACTTACTGACGAGTTGGATGGTGGAGATTATATCAATATCTTTGCATCTTCCGGTCCCAAGTCATATGGTTATAGTACCGCTAAGGGTAAGGTGTGTATGAAGGCTAAAGGCATAACACTAAATACTGTAAACTCCCAAGCCATTAGGTTAGACACACTGATCGGGCTGGTTGATGATTATGTTAGTGGGCGTGATAACAGCAGGCATGTACTGGCTCACACCGACACCATAGTGAGGAATAAAACCCAGTTCACACTGCACAACAAGGCATTAGTCAAAAAATTTAAGGTAGTCTACACCAAAAGAGTACTTCTCCCTGATTACTCGACAGTACCTTATGGGTTTTGACAACGTTTTTGGTCATGGGGGTGTTCAAGATGCAGGTGTTTTTGATTTCAGATTTCAACACCCCTTTACTTGTATTATAAGTGGACCGTCATTTTCAGGAAAGACGTTTTTTGTAAAAATGTTGTTACAAAATTGTGAAAAAATGTTTTCTAAAAATGTCGAAAATGTTATTTTTGTGTACAATTCATGGCAGCCTCTTTATGATGATTTGTTGAAAATGTATGATGTGAAATTCATTAAAGGTATTCCTGAGAGTTTCGATGATGATCATTTGTTCCCCCCAGAAAAAACCAATTTACTGATTCTGGATGATTTAATGGATGAATGTAGTAATAACTTAGAAGTGTCACGTGTTTTCACACAATATTCACACCATAAAAATATGTCCTGCATAAAAATAGTGCAGAACCTATTTATTCAAGGCAAGTTCAGTAGGACTATAAGTCTGAACACAAATTATTTGGTGTTGTTTAAAAACCCTAGAGACAGCGGTCAGGTGAATGTTCTTGCTAGACAGATGTTTGCTGGGAATACAAAATTTTTTATGGAATGTTATCATGATGCCACAAGTATTCCTCACGGTTATCTCTTGATTGATTATAAAGCCCACACCCCAGATCAGTATCGTCTCAGAACAGCGGTGCTTTCAGATCGTCCGGTAGTCTATATTCAGAAAAGAAAATAGTGACAACGCCTGGGTTAAAAAATTTAAATTATGTCTGCTAAACTTTTAAGAAACTTGTCTCTTTTAAAGTTACTATTAAAAGCTAAACCTGGACAAAGACGTGTTATTTTACAGGCAGCCACAGATGAGCTTATTGTAACATTGTGTGAAATCGCTCTTAATATACTACGTGGGAACATACCACTTACAGAACAGCAGTATCAGAAGCTGAAGAGGAGAAAGAGTGATATTAAACTCATCGCTAATAAAAAGATTGGTGTCAGAAGAAAAAGAAAATTTATCAATCAGCAGGGTGGATTTCTTCTCCCTCTTTTAAGTATTGCAGTTCCTTTTATAACCAGCCTGATAGCCAACAGATAATGTCTACGCTGAAATATGCAGAGAAGATGTATCTTGTTCCACAGCACCAGCTGGATAAGATAAAACCGACTACGCCCCGTGAGTCTATACAACACGCTGTTGAAAGTGATTTGGACACGACTATAAGGAATATTTTGTACAGGACCGATATCGACCCGCATGAAAAAGCCAAGCTGTACACAGCTGTTTTGCAGAGGTATTTAACAATTACCAAACAGGGAGACATGGATGCGACCACTTTAAAATTGTCACTCCCTCAACATGATCATACCGATAAAGAAGATCCACAGAAGACGATTCCCATAGGAGCAGTGGAGGATTTAATTGTTGATGATATTCTAAAGAATATTCCTCAGAGGAATGAAAAAAATGTTCGTTACATTTTAGACAAAATGTCTAAAAGCAAAGATCATGCTTCTTGGTCAGAATCAGGCGAATTCATGTTTAAAGGCAAAACCATCCCTGGTTCACATATGTTGGATTTAGTTAAAAGTATCACGGCTCCGCAAAAGATTGCCGATGATCGAAGACCTATAGGGTGGTATGAGTTTTTAGAAGCCTTTGCTGATTTAAACATACCGTATTCAATGGTACCAAATCATGGGGTTAGACATACAATCAACTCTTTTAAAAACAAATCAAAATCCCCCACGTCTGTTTCCTTTAAAAAAGGTAAAAAACTAAAAACGCAACAGTCCAGTCATATGACACGTTCTAGTTATCTAGAAGACACCTTTTTTGAATCTCCCACTTTTGACAGGAGTCGGTGGATGGCTTTTTAATATCAGTATCTTAATTTATGTACTTTCACCGTTCTCTTTTTCCAGACTTTTTAGTTTTGTAATGAATGTTTTTTATGTAATAATGTATGTATGTATGCATGTATGTATGTATGTATAATAATAATAAAAAAGACATATGATGGATTCTTAAAGTTTCTTTTAGTTTTTTTATTAATTGTTTCATGCATGAGACATAAACACTGCACCCAGCTGTACACATTGAACACAATTGAAAACATTTTCATTACACCTTGATCGCTTTAATTTTTTTACAAAAGTTGAAACACGTTTGTCATTTTTAACAAAATCATTGCTATACAGTTTCAGAATGTAATCATAACATTTTCCTTTTGCCATATGATAAAGAAAGAACACACAATGCTGCCCGCAGGTGTCTGATGAATAATCTTGCACCTGCTTGGCAGAATATTGTACAACTACACAATTTAGCCTTAAAAAATCATCGATAAAAGCGGGAAAACGGACATCATTCGGCTTATTACCAAAGCTGTCAAAAAAACACCCCACACCAACTTCGTTTATGTATATAGCTAGCCAATGTTCACCCGGAAGACCTGAAGGATGTGTGTTGATTATAGCCATTGCAGGTAATTTTCTTAACGGTGTTTTTGCTAAATAGTCGCACGGGATCACCCCTATAAAATGAACGTTGCGTGAAACCTTATCCATGATGTTGGTGAGCTCTATTGTGTCCATTATTTTTTAAAAGTAATCAACCAGGATCTGTCGACGATTTGACACTTCTATGATGCTGTCGAATATGGCATAGACAATCAGGTTGATTGTTCGAGGTAAAGGCTGTCTGAAGCGCGCTTCAAGCCTGATGTTTCCTGACTTGATAAGCGAGATGTGCTGTCCACAATCCTCGTCTGGTGTGAGATTAAATGCGTATAGCGTATATCCATTCAAAAAGTCCTCCCTATCTATGGATAGGGCATGGTTTTTGAGATGTTTTCCAGATGCTAATACTAATTGGTAGAATTCACGCACTGCAGAACCATTCGCATAATCAGGCTGTAGTGGTTTTGATGGAAACTGAAGAGAGTCCAGATAAATAGAAAGAAATTCTGCATCATAATGCTTAAATGCGAATGGGTTTTTAGCATAAGTACCTGTAAAAGCATCATTATCAACCATTGCTATAACAATCGATTTGGGTAGTGTTCCTAAAAACAGGTTTTCCTGATTGCAGACACGCGATCCTGCAGGGATTGAAAAGTTTTTCACACACACCCTGTCAATGGGGTATTTAGCAGTAGTTGAAAGCAGGGCCTGTGCATGTCCCAATCTCACGGCTGGTGAAACAGCTACCTTTTTCACAAACAAGGACGCAGATAATATGCTTAATTCATAAGCTACGGCATCACTTCTCATCAAACAGAATTCATCTTTACCCCTCGTCATCCGTATTCTGACGTCCACACCGTTAAGCATCAGTTTTTCTTGAAAAAAAATATCGCTGTGAAGAGGTGTGAGAAGCTCCAGCACGCTGCTAGCATTGGTAAATGCCGCCCTTTTGGTCAGACCATGATTTCCACCAGCAGGATCCGCTGTGTCCATGTGCCCTGCTGTGTCCTTGTAAAACAGACCTGCAGAGAAAAGCGACTCAAGAGTGTCTTTACCATAGTTGATGAGACACTCTATTATGCATCGATAGGGATATAAATTTGATCCTTGAGAAATTAATCTATCTCCTAAAGACACGTCCACTTGTGAAAATATTGTAGCTCCCGCATAGTTGATAAGACCTACAGGTGCACCGTCTGCTATATCTGTCCCGTCTGGATTTGTTATTTTGAGGCGTAAAAACACCAACGTGTTGTTTAGGTCCAAATAATCTTCACCATTACCAGCGATAAAAAACTCGAGAGGCGATGTGTCTGAAATTGCAGACAGCGGCGGCACCTCGATGTATGCATTTTTCTCAATCGCTGTTTGAGTCAGCGGCACTGTGAACAGATCCAGTTCGGATTTTAAACATTCTTCTGACATGGTGTGTAGTAAGGCCATGGTCTAAAAAATTGTTTTGATAGATTTATGTTTTTTTTTTGAAGATGGGGCTGTACGTTTTCCTGGCTCCTTGCGCTTGCGTTTCAAGACTGGCGTTTTCTTGGGAGCACGTTTTCTTTTCTTCTGTGTATGACCACTCCTCCGCACGCCTGGTGGTTTAGATGAGTGTCTGCGTGCCATTACCATCAGCCCTGATCCGTCTTGAGTATTGTTATTAATAGTCCGTGATAATGTGTTGCTAACAACGTCTGTTAATATGTTTTTGGCGGCTGATTTAAGATGCGGTTTTGCTATGCTAAACCCTCGTTTAAGCAATGGTATGGCCATTCTGAAAAGGCCCCTGAATATGCCACCCAAACCAGCACCATACATAACACCGCCCCCGGCATAACCAGGGAGTCCATTGCCTGCCTGATTTTGGTAATATGACACGTAGCGCTCAGCATCCATATTTCGGTTGTTAAAATACACCATTGTTGCTCTATTTCACCGGTCGAAAGTGTAGCTTGGCACACACTTTTCCGTAACTAAAATTCACTTCTTGATTCTGATCGTCTTTTACTTGTATGGTAATCTCATTGATAGATGTTTTATTAACAGCGGCGTAGTGTGGTTTATCGTACCTAACACTGACAACCTTGTGTTTTTCTCCAGCTATGTGGACACACCTTAGCAAGGGGACATAATAATCACCAACTGATTGGTATTCGATTATGTCTGAATAAATAAACAATGAATAGAACCCAGCATTTATGTCAGCTTGATAGGGCGCATACGTCACTGGTGTTGTTCCTGTGCTATGATTTTCTCGTGTATGATTAGCAGACTCAATAGACACCCCTGGTTTTAATCCTAAAATAACTGCCAGTTTCCCAAAAAATGTTAATGACATTTTTGGTGGTGCTTTTAAAAAAACTTTGTTTTTAACGTGATCATAGCCGAGTATCACCTGTGGGGGCATGTTTGCATTTATCTCCCTGATCAAAAAAAGGATATCATCATAGTATCCGTACTTTAGCATGTAAAGCTCGTTCGATATGTTTTGGTTGGTATTGATTAAAGTATCAATCTCTTTGCCTTCACCGTAATTATCATATCTTAAACCGTCACTGACTTTGGTTTCGCCGTTGTTAAAAATGAAACGACAATCTTGCTCAGAAAATGTATACCACGTTATGGGGAATTCAAACTCGATCAGTCCAACTTGCCATTCTCCTTTCAAGTTTATAGTTCTTGCTAGCCTTGTTGTATAACACGATATACGGTTTTCTGGATAAACAGATAGCGATGCATTGCAAGGTAGTGTGACATAAAAACCATCCTCAGCCATGGTTAATTATTACATAAATGCACGTGTTCTATACACGCGTTTTGTATTTATGGTGTCTGAACATCAACCAACTCTTTCTGGTTTACCCAGGAAGAAAATTTTGCTGGCCATCCTAACCACTGCACCAGTACTAATGTTTCACGACCCTGTTTTTTCTTGTCTAATATTTTTTCCACTTTGAATGCTTTGTTTTTATTTACAACTATTTTTTGTAATTCCTGCTCATAAAAGACACCATCTATGACATCACCATCATAATCACATAATCTGTAGACATGTGGTTCACGCGGTATGCATGCCGCTATTGTAAAAAACTCGTGTGTATAGTTTTCTTCATACCCTTTAGTAAACGTACCTCTTACTTTAGAAATTCTAACTATGTCACCTATTTTAAATTTACATTTTGACTTCACACTACGACCGACACATGTCCCATATAGATTATGAAACACTACAGATTCATTTTCTTTGGTCACATCTATTGGTCTCATCTTAATACTTCTGTGGTAGCTGTTGTTGTATCCTTTAACAATGTCTTGAAGAACATCTATGTAGCGTTTAGAGTTTGTTGCTGTTAAATACCGCCACATTCTACCTTTCAAGGTTCTATTAAACCGCTCGACAACGCATGCTTTTAATTCTGTGGAAGGTGCAAAATGTGTGATATTGTACTTTTTTACCATGCTTTGAAAATGTTTGTTTAAAAACTCTTTCCCTTTATCTGTTTGTAATTTGAGTGGAATGCGCCCTTCTTTCAGGATAGATTCAAAAGCTTTTACTACCTCTACACCAGTCTTGTTTTTTAACACACGGACCCATCCATGTTTACTAAAAACATCTATGCATGTCAATAAAAAATTTTTGTTGTCATTTTCCTTGGAATATGCCGACATGTCAACCAGATCTGCCTGAAACTGCTCATCAATATTGAAGACAATTACCCTATTTCTTTTGTATTTTAGAGGCGCTGTTCTGTGAAGTGTGTAAGTATCCTCACCCGCTAACCAGTCTGAAATATGTTTATCAGATAAGCGAACGCCTGTTTCATTGAAAATCGCATCTTTTAAACGTTTTTTACCGCCTAAAGAACCAGGGTTAGAAGGGGTGTAATAAGTCTGTTTCAACAGTTCAGACATTTTCTTCGTCTCACCAGACATATTACCGGTTCGGTGTCAAAAAAAGAATAAGACGTGTAGCTTGGTAATACATACTTTTTTATTTTTAACAAATCATAGAAAAAGTATATGATGACATCATAAACTGTCATGGTAGTGAAAAAAACTTTTATACATAGTACAATGTTTTTTATTTTTTTAATCAAGGAGATAATAAACCAGTGTTTCAATAACAAATTGTAAAAAGAATATATATATATATAGACATCATACATCGTCAAGGTAGTGAAGAAACTTTATACATATAACAATGTTTTTATCAAGGAGATAATCAACCAGTGTTTCAATAACGATACAAACATCAGCTTTGTCATTTCTTGAAAGCATGGTCACACACAGATCTGACACATATGTACACAAACACAATGTGTCGGCAATTCTTATACCATTACCGCATTCAATCATCAGGTCAAGTATTTTTCGAATAGTTACACAGATTGGCTCGCCTGCATTAATACACATATGCATCATGTCAGCCCACTCATTCGTTAGCATTCTTACAACATTCATTTGTTTTTTGAGGTTAGAAAATCGTTTGGTATCAACGCCACAATTATTTTTCACAACAACCAGATCAACTCTGTCATCTATGGTCTTATACAACAAGTTAGTCATTTCACATCTTACACGTTGTTTCAGAAGACATTTTGCCAGTCCAGCATAACAACAAATGTTACCCATACTGACTTTGCAAACGTTCAGCTTGAGAGGTGTCTTTGAGACTTTACACGCGGGGGGCTTGTGAGGTTCCCTTCCAGCAGTCAACAGCGTCATAAACGATCTGCTCGCTGTTAGTGTCCAGAACCTTCTCTCTGACTTCTCTGAGCTTTTCCACAATGTAGACTTCGTCGCGTAGCTCATGCAAAATGGCATCCACCGATCCTTGAATTCTCTGAGGGTGAATCCTTAGACCATGACGGTTTAGTGCTTGAGCAATGACGTGTTTCAGTCCTGGTTTAATCAGGGTGCGTGTCAGTTCATCGAAGTATGTGTCAAAGAAAAAGGCATTAGGTTCAAACAAACAGCTGTGTCTGATCTGGCTGGGATGGTCAACTTCACACCCGAGGCAGAGGTCCTTCAGCTTTTTGTTGATGAGATGTTCCAGGATGACGATGATGGTTGCTTTTATGATTTTAAAAGCATCAGCTCGTATACAGCCATCTGTATCGTCACACCCTGCATAGGCCGCAGCTCCGGCTATCGTGCCTGCATTTCCATATGGGGTTGTGAGGAAAGTTAAATTGTGGTATCCCAGATCCATACAAAATTGATCCAGCCAGTTATTGTCTAAAACTTGTGTGGGTGGCTCCGGCGGCATCGCGTTGTCGTCAGGCAGTGCGGGTACTGTTTCAGGCGTGTTGCTGTAGCAGCAGTCAGATGTAAATTCTTGAGACATGTTGAGAGTTTACTGTGAATGAATGAGTCGACCTCCAGGCGTTTTAATGACTGTAATATGTGGGAGGAGTTAAGTCAAATTTTGAGAGTTCAGGGTCACTCTTTTCAGGATGAAATAGCTTCGTCTTAACAGAATTGTATCTGTCATACATATCAGCCCATTTAAACATCTTGTTGATGCATGAAAAAATACTGTCCATCATGTACATGTCCTTCCACTGAAACAAAAACTTCATTTTATAGTATGTGTGGTGTTCCGTCTCAGGAATAGGCCACACATAATTCTCCAGCTTTGTGTTATCGTTGCAGCAAAAAAAATATACACAGTCATCAGGCTGCTTTTTAGAGTGATCACCAACCACACGATACCGTGTTTTCGGCATTATACCATTCCATTCGGCAATGTAGAGCGGTCGATCGCAGCATTCTTTTAAATCACTCCACACATGGTTGTAAAATAGCCTCCAATCCTTAGCCGGTAAAATCAAGGAAGGCGTCTGTGATGTAAAATCGTCTTCAACATCCACAGTGTACAATGTCACAATCCTTTTCAGTTTGTCAAACACGTATCTCACGACGCGTTGTTCAGACATGCTGAAATCACGTTTAGTAACGGGTGCATATTCATGGAGAAATGATGTCAAACGAACTCCTTCTTTTTTCTTCGGTGCCCATGGTGGCGGCTGTGGCATTTCCACATGTCCTCTTGTAGGCGACATACACACCACTCTTTTTGGTTTTTTAGGTGAGTGCGGTGCTGCCATCGTAACAGGAAAAAAGTTGCAGAGTGTCTTCTGTGCTTTAGTCACTATTTTCCAAAATACACTATATGTACCACATGCATTCAGGCGGTGAGGGAGGGGAGGGGTGGGATGGTGTTAAATAACAACACCCTGCTGCTTACACTCACAGATTGGAAGGAGCTGGAATGCCAGAAGAGCTGCATAGGTTGTAAAAATGACAAACCATACACATTGCCACAAATCTAACTATACTGTAAATCTTTGCCAAAATCAGCCCGACACTTGGTTCAACTGTCAATTTGGGACAAACCGTCATAAATCCTACCACTAAGCAGGGACCCTAAGCCTGTGAACTGGGGAAAGCTGCCTGTCATTGGTCACCAGTCTTACATTCATGAAACACATTGGACAAACCATACCATAAATTATTACCATACCGTCCAAAACATACTCATAAATTATTGACATAAGGCAATAAATCATCTTGACACTGTGTGTATTATAAGACTACTAATGCTGTTTCTGGAATGTTCTCGAGTCTTCAATTTCATTAAAACTCTGACTGCTGTATTTTGTATTAGTTACAACGTCTTTATAGAACCTTTAGATAAACAATATAATATTAGCACTATTAATTGACTGTAAACAATGCTGTATTTTGTTGGTTGTTGGTTGCTAATATGATTTTACTATTTAGAATTTCCAATTAATGCTCTTCTGAGGTTATATTATTAATGAGAGACTGTATGTGTGAATATAAAACCAACTTTACCTCAATAATAAAATGACAAAGAAAAGGAAAATGGACATAATATAATTTTTCAGTGCACCTAAACGACAAGTACAAAAAGTTCACATATTAAGGCTATTTGGGTTTAAGAATGAGTGCTTATGAAAATACTAATGTCACATTATCAATCACAGGCAAAGGAGAAAGAAATGATTGAGGAACAGGCAGAGCAGGGTCAGTCAGATGTACAGTGTCAGGTAAGGGTGTTGTGCTTTATTGAAGGGATAATGACAATTCTTTTTTTTATGTTTTCTGAGTTGTGGCTATTTAGCAGGTGAACCTCACAGGCTCACCAATTTACAATATGATCTGTCAATTTAATAAATGTAATGTAAACAAGTTAGTTATTATGAGTATGGAAAATGTCTTTTCCGGCTATTATTCTGCTTCAGTAGTCAGTCTGTTGACTGTAAACAACACAACAAACAATGCAATAAATAGTTTTGAAGTAAAATTTGCTGTCATTGAACCTGAGAAAAACTTTGAAAATAACTATAATGTAGTCTCCATGCTGTAATATGAACAATAAAACCATTTTTAACTGTGGGGACATATCTTTATAAGTACAACAAGGCTGTATTATTTGTGTTATATTTATTGTCCCTCTTACTGTTAAATCAAATTAATGGCCATGGGCGCACCACGTCTAATCCTCTTTGCCATTGGAAAGCATGAGGAAGCATCTGCAGGTATGTAAGCTAGCCTTTCTTTGTTTTATAAAAGCAAAAATGTTTTTTTCTCATTATCGTAAGTGCACAGACCCTTTCATTTCCAATTATGACTCACAAAGTTATCAATTATCAAGTGATGTTATCACATTAACAGTGTAGCTAGCTTAACTACATTTCTCAGTAGAGTGGCGGTAGCGTCACTAAAAAATCTAAACGCTTTTCACAGTAACTTAGCTATTTTATTAGTGAAGTAGTGCAGAAGTGTCCACTCAAGCTACATTTACAGATTGCGGATCAATAGTGTTTTAAACGTGTAACACCTGGTTTTATTGGATTTTTTGTTTTTGCTGTTATGTACTATAATTTATTCCTGTTTGGTACAGCATATTAGTTACAGTTAATAATTGAAATGAACAGTTCTGCCTCATATGTTTCATTGGGAGTTTTATTGATCACTAAGATGTGATTGAATTGAATTTAAGTGGCTTCGATATAAAAATGCAAAATGCAAAAATTAGATGTATTTTTTATTGCAAATGCCACATAAATCACCTGCACAACTAACTAAAATTTAGATTTTGTAACAACAGTAAACATGTTTTTGTGATAAGGTCTGGTTTTGTGGTGGCTCTACTTTAAATTTAAATTAATTAAATTGATTTTATTTAAGTGATGGAAGCTTTTGAGATTTCAACAGTAAACTTTCAACAGTAAACAGAGCTAATGTAAGCTCACTCCTGCTCTGTATAAATGCTTGAAAATTATTTAGTTGAAAATGTTCATTAGAAACTTAAAAGTAATCAAAAAGTAATCAAATGTAATTAGTTACTTTACTTTTATAAAGTAATCAAAAAGTATTGTAACTTATTACATTTTAAATAGAGTAATTTGTAATCTGTAATCTATTACATTTCCAAAGTAACCTTCCCAACACTGGTCCCCACGAATATCCACATACTACCAAAATGTCCCCACCAATAATTTAATTCACTTAAAAACATTGCGCTGTCAGTATAAACCTAGATATGCCGAAAGGGTTAAATCACGTTTTCTCCTCGAGTCGCACCGCCTCCAAACACTTATGAACATTGTGATTGGCTGTGCCTTTCCCTGAGGTCATGCGAGAGGCTGCTTTCAGATCATAATTTCAGATACAAACAGCGCCAAAACAACTGCGCGGGGGGAATTTCCCGACGTCTGTGAGGTGTATGATAGGCAACAGGGAGGATGGAGGTAGCAAAAAGAGGTGGACATAAAGAGCTTTTTCCAATGAAAAGTGTAAGTCACATAAACTCAAGTTCGCTACTGAATAAGTCAATCATGATAATGCCATTATGCTAGTGTTTTCACTGCTTTTACGGTCAGTCTAACGTTAAAGCAGATTGATATAGTCTTTGAATAATATTAACTGCAGAATAAACACCTACATGTAAACGTATATGACCCTGCCAGTTCTCCTAATCTGTAACATCTCTAATTTTGGTTGAATCTATTTGTCAGAAAAACTACAATCTGTGCTCCATCTTTTAATAATACTATGAGATGTGTTTACTTTGTATGAAAAATGAACGAAAGTCTTTATTAAACTCTCTCTTTATCTGTTAATAAACATTATTTTAACGTGACACTTTCAGGCCTGTAGCTAGCTTATTGAAAGGGGTTATTTGTTTTCTGAAAAACTGAACCTTTTTGCAGTTATTCACCTGATTATCTGTTTAATTGAGGTATAAATATTACATTTTAGAGACATATTAAGAACAAATTTTTGCTGGATAATCTTGTTGGATAGTTATTATAATTACACTTTTTTATGTACCAAAACTATTTCCTACCATTTTTTCAAATTGCTTCATTTACACGTTTAAACTGTAAGTTTTATTACTGTTTTATAAGTAATAAAAATACTTTGAACTAGAAATTAGGACTTTAAATTCTTAGAATAAAGAAATGAGGAGTTCAGATGCCAAAACCTCTAAATGCCATGTAAAATGAGCATTTTTCTCAGCCTTGTATATTTATGTTCAGCTATTTCACTTTAAATGCAATGAAAAGAATGTATTTGTCACTATAAAAGTAAAATCACTGAGTCCACAAACAGGAGTTGGAGAAAAATGCTCATTTTAGAAGAAAATATTAAATGGCATTTAGAGGTTTTGCATCTAAACTCTTCAAATATGTAAATATACTTATTTTTAAAATACAATTTTTTATCATAATTTTCTTTGGGAAATCTGTTAAAACTTGATTTAAATAAAAAACTGAAACCCATAGGCAAATAACAAACTGGCCCGCGCATTCAACCTTCCTCAGTAAGAATTTATCCATTTGAATAATAAGATAAATTCAAACATAATAATAATAATCCAACTTTTGGTCTTTCAAACCACCTGACCCCCCTTGGCTACACGCATGACTATTTAATTTAACTGAATTGTAAGAAGAGAGGATTACTCAATAATACATTTTAATAGTAGTTAAATAATAAATAGCAATATATATATATATATATATATATATATATATATATATATATATATATATATATATATATATATATATATATATTAGGGCTGCACGATATTGGAAAAAATTGACATTGCGATATTTTTTTTCCCTGCGATATATATTGCGATATTATATATATATATATATATATATATATATATATATATATTTAAGACTAGGGCTGTGACGGTCACCGAGACAACCGCGTCACCGCCGTGGTCAGTTGCCACCGCCGTTGTCCATTGCCACCGGCTGTAGTACGTGATGTCACGCACTTTAAAACACAAATTACTGTTATGTTGCCAAGTATTACATATCTGTTAGAATATAACATTAGGCGCGATTCAGCAAGTTCAAGTTCAACCATGAATCTTGTTAGAAAACGAAATCTTACATCTGGGAACATTTTGGATTCATGCCGACCGAGAAAGGTGAACGAATTAATTTAGATTAAGCTTTTTGTATGGGGGTTTTTAAGTGTTAAACTGTGTTTTAATATTCACTGCTGAGAGTCCAAACACTGAAGAGCAAATCCATCGAGATCCACGGGTCCCGAATCATGCAAGCCAGTGGCGATTGACGGCGAGGGAAAAAAGCCATAGGCTTAATCAACTCCTGTCTTCTAAATGCAAAAGCCCAGCTCAGCCAGGCATGGCAGAGGCATTTGCAAAATGGCCAGATAAAAAAGAGAAAGTGATAAATGGAAGACATTGACGAGAAATGGAGCAACATATTTGGTAACTAGTTAAGAACGCGCCGCTCCGCAGAGTAGAGAAACCTGCGTTGCGAGAAATTCGGGCGGCGGAACAGAAACAAGAAGCCCTCTCTCGCATGGTTGTGAAAAAGTAGCCTGTCTGTGCATTTTCGCTATAAGCACACCATCTGACAGTGTATTGCTGGAAACATTATAACCCCATTTTTCACTTAAACCGGACAAAGTCAACATGTTCGTTTTTCTGGCAAACAATTTAAGATATGAATACAAAAGGTGGAGAGAACCTACGTTGTTTTTTTTTAAACATCTGACTTATATTGTTACTAGGTTAATATTTACTTTTTACTTATAATTATTAATATTTATATTATTATCACACTGATCATTAAAGTGCCATTTAGGCTATTTGTTAAATTCTTTAAAAAATGTCACGTTTAATTGTTATTATTATACGGTTTCAAGCAGTTAAAGTTATTTAATATTTAACTACAATATTTATAAACAATTTTGTGTTGTTTTATTGACGAAAGTTCAAAAATAAACACGTAGGCCTACGTTTATACAGATGTTTTATTAATATTTAATTAAGTTAAGTTATTCCTTAATTTTTACATAAAAGGTCAATTAATTTAGGTAGGCTACTTTATTTGTTGATTTACAAGATCAAGGAACATGTTTGCCAGTAAATAATGCTCTCACCATTTAAAAATTAAATAGATAAATAACTTGCGAAAAGGATGCATTAAAAAATGCAAGCGCTTAATCGTTCTTCACAATCGGATTTGTACGTGCAATAAGCCGAGGCTATATTGCGCCGACAAGAACAAGCCCTAAAACAAAGTCTAGTGAGAGAATTAATATTAGTTAATATGAATGATTATAAACACGAACTGCGTTGTATGATAAACGCCTCACAATGTCATGATCTTTTCTGAAGAACAGATAATCCATGTTATCGCCGTCTCCCCAGCCAGGTTTTCATCTGCTTTTTTTTTTCTTCTTCTCGCTACAAACAATAAAGTATCAGCGCCAGACCAGTTTAAATTATATTTTACTCTCCTGGTTTCTTTTCTTTTTATTTAAAAAAAAAACATAAATGTTTAAAGTTTTGTATTGCATATATATTTTTAAAGATTATCATTCAGCTTACCTGCAGCGAGAAGTTGTGTGCTGGGCAAATCCCCTTTAATCATGCTACCCATTTCATTTATGACACTGTAAACTTGACTCGGCAGGCTGATCATCTTTAAACTCAAAAGGTATTTTTAAATTCTGCATAATGTGATGTTTCTTATTACAACTGTTAGCGGTGTCAAAATGAAAGCAATTAAACAATAAAAAGGGTTTTGTTTTATCAATTGATAGTTTAGTTTTAATAATAATGTTTATAATAAATTATAATATTGATTATTGTGTAGACTACAGTGTCCAACAAAACATTGTTATTAGGTTAATAGACCTAATCCCATAACTGAAAAACGAATGTGAAAATGACAGGCAGTTGCGTCTCTGCTAAAATTAATTTAACGACAAATTTCTTTTGCATTTTTTCCCCTTTAGAGATCAAGAGAGCTGTATTTAAAGAATTATTTAACTAAAACATGAATTAAATGCCCAGTTCTTTCCCATGTGAGTTTAGTGCGCCTTCGCGTCTGCGTTTTAAAGTTTACAGGTCCACCCTGACCTAACGCGGGGACCAGATCTCTGCACTATTGCTTTAATTTCACAATTTTCATAACTGCAGTGCATTTTCATATGGTAAAATATCAAAATTTATGTTCTGAAAGTAGTAATGACGGGAGTGTTAGTAATTAATGTCAGAAAGAACTTCTGTTACGTGTTATTTTAGTATGATGAAAAAAAATATTTAACAAAAATAGTAATGCAGTATTTTTCGCTCTGCCAAGCCTTCTCTGTTGCTGTTGTGGAGCAGCAGCATGCTTCAGTCACCTTTTTTCCCCGGCCCCACCCCGCCTCCGACTCCTGAACGTCTCACTCACTCACTCATGCGGGCATGCACTGCGGTCTCATGAGGAAACGCAGCTTTTTGATATGTTTTTCTTGTTCCCCGAATACAAATCATTTTTCAAGTTTTTGTTCAAAATAAGTATTGGTAAAAACACGCTATTCGTGCTTGAATACCGTATTCGGGTTCTGCTTCACCCATAATACATATAGCCTATATATATAATTTTTTTTTTTTTGCATCGCACCCTCCTGCGATGTGACTATCGCGGATGCGCACATCGCGATTTCGATGCTGAAACGATGTATCGTGCAGCCCTACCCTCAACCCACACTATATCCATACCTACCACAGAAGTGTGGGTAATACCCAAGCTCAAGCCATTAACTTTCGAGTCTCCAGCCCCCTTGCCAGAGCCACCTAAGGTTCCTCCTCCATGTTTGTCTCGAGTTCCCCAAGAATACATGGATCTCAGGGAAGTCTTTAGTAAGTCTCAGGCTACTTCATTACCCCCGCATCGTCCATATGATTGTTCTATTGAACTTGTACCTGGAGCAAGCCCACCTCGAGGTAGATTGTACTCCCTCTCCATTCCTGAAAGAACTGCCATGGAGAAATACTTGAACGAGGCTCTAGACAGTGGATTCATTCGCCCTTCAACCTCACCAGCAGGGGCAGGCTTCTTTTTTGTTTCCAAGAAGGATGGGAGTCTTCGACCCTGTATTGATTATAGAGGTTTGAATCACATCACCATTAAGAATCGTTACCCATTACCCCTAATGAACACTGCTTTTGAGATACTGCAGGGTGCCACTATCTTTACAAAGTTGGACCTCAGAAATGCTTACCATCTGGTCAGGATCAAGGAAGGAGATGAGTGGAAGACTGCTTTTAACACCCCTACAGGCCACTATGAATATCAGGTAATGCCCTTTGGCCTTGTAAATGCCCCAGCCGTCTTCCAGGCTTTTCTTTAATGATGTCCTCAGGGAGATGTTGAACAGCTTTGTTTTCGTTTACTTAGATGACATACTTATTTTTTCAAGTAGCTATGAAGAGCATGTACAACATGTCCGGCAGGTTCTCTCCCAGTTGTTGAGACACAGACTGTTCGTTAAGCTGGAGAAGAGCGAATTCCATGTCCCCAAAGTGTCGTTTCTTGGGTTCATAGTATCCAAATGTAGCCTTCAGATGGATCCTGGCAAGATTAAGGCAGTACTGGATTGGCCACAACCATGTTCTGTTAAGGAGGTACAACGATTTTTGGGGTTTGCCAATTTTTATCGGAGATTTATTAGAGGCTTCAGCTCCATTGCAGAACCCCTCACTGCCCTCACCAAGAAGACTGCCAAGTCATTTGTGTGGACTGAGATGGCCAACAAGGCCTTTAACAGACTAAAGAGTCTCTTCACATCTGCCCCCATTTTAGCTCTTCCAGATCCAGAGCTTCCTTTTGTAGTGGAGGTTGATGCTTCTGACATAGGCATAGGAGCGGTCCTTTCTCAGAGAAGTAAGACTGATAACAAGCTTCACCCATGTGCTTATCTTTCTCACAGGCTTACACCAGCACAGAGGAACTATGACATTGGGAACCGTGAGCTTTTGGCAGTCAAGGTGGCATTAGAAGAATGGAGACACTGGTTGGAGGGAGCCAAACATCCATTTCTCATCTGGACCGACCACAAGAACCTCACCTACATTAGAGAGGCAAAGAGGTTAAACTCCAGGCAAGCTCGCTGGGCCCTTTTCTTTAATCGTTTTGATTTTACTCTCTCTTATCGCCCAGGCTCAAAGAACTCAAAGCCAGATGCACTGTCAAGGCAGTTTGAGTCTCTAGACAGTGAGACCACACCGGAAATAATAATACCTACCTCGAGAGTGGTTGGCGCAATCCAGTGGGGAATTGAAGAGAGCACAGCCACAGGAGTGCCAGGTAATTGGAGAGCACAGCCACAGACAGTGCCAGGTAATTGTCCTCCAGGGTGTCTCTTTGTACCTAATCATTTACGCTCTGAAGTGTTGCAGTGGGCTCATGCTTTCCTCCAATCGGGGCATCCTGGGACTACTAGAACCCACAAGCTCATCCAGAGGAAATTTTGGTGGCCAAGACTGCAGAAGGATGTCCGCAACTATGTTGCTGCTTGCTCTGTTTGTGCACAAAACCAGGAACCAAGAACCGACCTCAAGGCCTGCTGCACCCACTGCCTATACCTAAACATCCATGGACGCATATATCGTTGGACTTCGTTACAGGCCTACTAGAGTCCAAAGGTAATACAGTCATTCTGGTGGTGGTGGACAGATTTTCTAAGGCATGTTATCTACTCCCTTTGCCCAAACTCCCAACAGCTAGTCAGACAGCAGAGCTTCTCATGCAGAATGTGTTTAGAATCCATGGCTTTCCGCAGGACATGGTCTCCGATCGGGGGCCACAGTTCACGTCCAGGTTCTGGAAGGCATTTGGCTGACTCATTGGATCCTCCATTAGTCTCTCATCTGGCTTTCACCCCCAATCCAATGGTCAGACAGAGAGGGTAAACCAAGAGATTGAAAGGTCTTTGAGATGCTTGGTTTCAGACAATCAAACCACTTGGAGCTCCCGGTTGGTCTGGGCTGAGTTTGCACATAACACCCTTTACCACTCTTCCCTAAGAATGTCTCCTTTTGAGTGCCAGTATGGTTTCCCACCCCTTATGTTTCCAGGACAGGAACCAGAAGTCAGTGTCCCTGCTGCTACACAACTGGTCCGTCGATGCAGACGATCATGGCAGAGAGCTCGAGTAGCCTTACTAAAAGCTACCGAACAACAATGGAGACAGGCAAATAAGCGCCGAAGGCCAGGGCCCACACCAACCAGGGATCTTCCTCTTCGGGTAGAGTCTAGCAAACTAGCCCCACGCTATATTGGTCCATTTAAGATCCTCCGAAAGATAAATCCTGTATCCTACAGGCTACTCCTGCCCAGGTCCATGAGGATTCACCCCACCTTTCATGTGTCCAAATTAAAACCTGTTGTATGTTCCTCTTTCTCCCCACCCAGCAAGCCCATACCAAGACCCCGGATCATTGAGGGTAGACCGGCTTACACAGTACTCAGGCTTCTGGATTCTCGACTGGTCCGTGGGAAGGTGCAGTACCTTGTCGACTGGAAGGGCTATGGCCCAGAGGAGCGGTCATGGGTGCCGGCTAAGGATATACTGGACCCAGTGCTTATCACTGACTTCAATCATGCCCAAAGAAGCTCCAGAGGAACGTCAGGAGCCGTTCTTAGAGGAGAGGCTCCTGTAAGAACTCATTAAGCTGCATTCCTCCTCCTGACCAGAAGGAGGTGCTCCTGTCTCCTTGCACAACAGGATCCAATTGTCATGCTTCCTCCTGAACAGTGGATGGCACCACGTTCTCACCAGCTGCTGTGTGCCACCACTCAAGCTTGATATGCAACACCTGTGTCTTGCCCTATATAAGTGTGTGTGTTACAAGCTACAGTGTTCAGTCTTGAGCCAGTACCACCCGGTGTTCTCCAGATTGTCTAGAGAAGCTAAGTGACATTCTACTGTTGTGTTTTTTGACCCTTGTGTCTAATTTGTTTTGCCTGTTTACTAGAAGCTCGGCTTCAGTTATTTCTGTTGTACTTTTGAATTCTAGTTTTCTAGTAAAGATCATCTGTTTATTTTTTCTCAAACCAAAGCCTCAAGTTCCCTTATTATTCTTCTGCTCCTGGGTTCATCTAGTGAGGAGTTAGCTCAACTGGAAAAAGCTTTGTGTCCAGGAGACCCGGGTTCAATCCTCACGTAAACCAACACCTTACAAAAAGTGGCTTGAAGAGGGGGAGCAGAATTCCGCATATTTTTTTCGATTAGAAAAGCAGCGTGCGAATCACAATATAAACAAGCTTAATATTAATGGAACAGTTACCTCTGACTCTAAATTAATATCTAAATATTACTCTTTGTTTTAAAGTAAATTATACACTTCCAACTACTCAGAACAATTAACATCCTCATTTTTATCATCCTTAAAAAATTCTACAAATATCTCATTAGAAGATAAGATCTTTTGTGACAAGCCCATAACTATTAAAGAAACATTGGATGCCATCAACCATTTAAAAAAATAATAAATCCCCTGGAACAGATGGGATGGTATCAGTTTTATAAAACTTTTGCCCAACAGATGGCGCCTTTCTTACTGCATGTATTTAATGAGAGTATTTCCAATGGCAAATTGCCACCAACTATGAATCAAGGTCTTATCACACTTGTCCCAAAGTCAAATAAAGATCTCTTGTTTATTGATAATTGGCGACCAATATGTCTATTAAATAATGATTATAAAATATTTGCAGCAATTCTTGCTGAAAGATTCAAAGATATATTAGACTCAGTTATTGATCAAATCTAATCAGGATTTATGAAGAATAGACATATTGCTAACAATATCAGACTAGTTTTGGACATTCTCGATTACTCCCACTTGATATCTGAGAAAAGTTATATATTATTTTTTAGACTTCTATAAAGCTTTTGATACCCTTGAACATAATTTCATTTTTCTCAGTCTTAAGAGGTTTGGGTTTGGTCCTTTTTTTGTAACCCAATTCAAACTCTTTATAGTAATGCTAACAGCTCAATTCAACTGAAAAATGGGACTTCAACTAGATTCGATGTTAAAAGGGGCATACGCCAAGGATGTCCCATTTATCCTGATACATTTCTACTGGCTGCACAATTATTAGCAGATCATATTAAGCAAAGTGATCTTTTAGGCATCAATATAGCAGAAAGGGAAGTGATTTTTTTTTTAAATAGTGATCAAGTAGCTTTAGGAGTAATAAATACATTTACAGAAGCATCTGGTTTACACCTGAATATTGCCAAATGTGAATTATTATCTGTGAAAGATTGGGATGCTCCCTCTATTTTCAATATCTCGATTAAAGAAAAAGTAGTTTATTTAGGAATTGTTATAACCAAAAATGAATCCATACGCTGTAGTGATAATTTTAATCCAATTATACAAAAAACTCATAAAAAACTTAATCAGTGGCTTCAAAGAAATATCTCTTTAAATGGAAGAGTGCTAATTACTAAAGCTGAAGGTCTATCCAGATTAATCTATGCTGCTTTGGTCTTACAATTAGAAAACAAAATTTGTAAAATAATAGACAAGTTATTATTTAACTTTGTTTGGAGAAATCGTACACATTACATTAAGAAAACAGTTGTAATGAACACCTATGAAAATGGAGGACTAATTTTTTTTTTTGATTTTAATACATTAAATTGCACCTTTGAAGTAAATTGGATGAAACAGTTTTTAAAATGCCCCACATCGATTTGGAATTTTATCCCTAATTATAGTTTTTCACAGCTGGGTGGCTTGAACTTTCTCTCCCTGTGTCATAATATTGAGAAGTTACCCTTGAAGCTCTGCATTTCACAAGCAAATTCTTCTTGCTTGGTCTCTTATCTATAAACACAACTTTTCTCCACACTCATTTTTTGTTTGGAATAACCGCAATATACTCTACAAATATAAATCCTTATTTCTTCAGGGTTGGTATGATAAAAAAATTATTTTAGTTCATGATCTCTTTAATGAAAATGGTCTTTTGCTATCATATTATGAGTTCTTACAGAAGTTCAATTTTCCTGTCTCAACAAAAGAATTTGCCATTGTCTTTGATGCTGTTCCTGCAGGAATTATTACACTGTTTAAAGGCTTGAACAGAACTCTATGTATCACACCATCTCTCTGTGATCCATTTGAAACAACAGTGGGCAAAGCTTGTCTTGTTCCAAACTCAACTAACAAATCAATCCGTATTTTGTTTCAGAAAAAAGTTTTCGCAAAATCATGTTATTATGCTGCAGCAATTTTACAAATATTTCAAACTGGAGAAAAGTTTGGCTTTTGCCACACAAATATCTTATTGTGAACAAAGTCAGAGAAGTGTCCTTTAAATTAATTCACAGATTCTACCCAGTGAGTAGGTATTTAAAAAGATTTAAATTGAACATTAACACAATGTGCACTTTCTGTAATTCAAAAGAAGAAACAACTGTACATTTATTTTGGTATTGTTCCTACACAAAAACATTTTGGGGTAACTTTTGTAAATTTGTAATTGAGTTTATATATTCCAATTTTTCTTTGTTTTGGGAAAATATATTATTTGGTTTTATTGATACAGACAATAATACAGAGAAAGTGTTCTACTTCATAAATCTTTTACTTTTACTTGCTAAATATCATATCCATAAATGCAAATTCTCCAATAATAAACCGCTTTTTAAGGTATTCATAAAAGAATTGAAACTATTCTTTGAAACACTTTCCGGTTCAGGAAACACTAAGGCTAGGAAAACATTATCTTGTCATGCCCTATTTAAAATTCCCCTGTAAAAAGCGATACTCCGTTTTGAAATACTTACACTCTTAATATTGTTTTTTTATTTTAACCATTACGTTATATGTATCTCTTATTCAACTGATTGTATTTTTTTCCCTTCTTTACAGTATTATCCCCCTGGCATCTATTATGTTCCTTATATAGTTCCTAATGTTTCATTATGCTGTAATAATTTAGTGTTTAATAAAAAAAATAAAAAAATAAATAAATATTAAAGCTGCAAGCAGCGATGATAGGGACCTCGCACCCGGGCTCACCGCCGCCCGGTGACCTTACGATGACAGAGAACAGCGAACAATAATAATTTAAGCCAATATATAAAAAATGATCTAAGAAAATCACAGATTTATGCCAAACTTCCTCCTGTCAGCAGGTGGCGCTATAACTGTGACTTAAGATTGGCATGTAGATGTCTTCCGGAGAGGACACTTATCAACCATGTGAAGTTTCAGGCACATGGGACATTGTGTGGCTGAGTTATAAGCCAAACTACCTTCTGCCAGCAGGTGGCGCTATGAAAGACTCAATATTATTATGTAGATGTTTTTAGGAGAGGACTTTCATCAACCATGTGACATTTTAGGCAGATCTGACATTGTGTGGCCGAGTTACAAGCCAAAATTTCTTCTGCCAGCAGGTGGCGCTATGACTGACTCAATATTGTTATGTGGATGTGTTCAGGAGAGGACTTTTATCACTCATGTGAAGTTTCAGGCAGATCAGACATTGTGTGGTTGAGTTATAAGAAATTCCTGTTCCATGGTGAAGCGTTGAGGTTTGTCATGCCACCACAGACACGCCCCTCTGCAAAAACTCTAGATCTTTACAATATATCATCGCTAGAGCTTTCAGATGACACCACTCTATTTTGGTGCTGATACGGGAAAGTTTGTGGAAGGAGTTTGTTACAGTGTCAAACATGTCATTTCCTGTGGCCAGCAGGTGGCGCTGTAACTGCAACTGGATATCGGCACGTAAACCTGATCAGGTCAGGACTGTTATTAAACGTGTGAATTTTGAGGCAGATCGGATAATGCATGCCAGAGTTATAAAGACTTCCTGTTTTGTGGCGAATCATCAAAGTTTGCGAGGCCGCCACGGACACGCCCATCGATGAAAACTCTAAAGCTTCGCAATTTAACATCACCAAGGCTTTAAGATGACAAAACCCAATTTTGGTGTCGATCAGATAAAATCCCTAGGAGGAGTTCGTTAAAATACAACGCCTGAAAATGGCAAAAGCGCCACTTTTTCGCCACAGGAAGTTAAAAATATCCAACTTCCTGTTGGGTTTGAGATATGGCTCCAAGAGACTTTTTCGTATGTTTTGCCATGTTTGAGGTGTGTGCCAATTTTTGTGCATGTGCGTGATTCGTAGATTGGGGGCTCGTCCGTTTAATTTTTCTAGGTGGCGCTGTCGAGTCATTTTGCCACGCCCACTTCAATATTGTTATGTTGATGTGTTCAAGAGATGACGTTTGTCAACCATGTGAAGTTTCAGGCTGATCGGACATTGTGTGGTTGTGTTATAAGGACTTCCTGTTCCATGGCGAAGCGTTGAGGTTTGTCATACCGCCACGGACACACCCCTCTCCGAAAACTCTAGATCTTCACAATATAACATCGCTAGAGCTTTCAGATAACACCACTCAATTTTGGTGTTGATACGATAAAATTTGTGGGAGGAGGTTATAACTCCGTAAATCATGTCATTTCCTGTGGCCATCAGGTGGCGCTGTAACTGTATCTGGATAGTGGCATGTAAATGTGTTCAGGTCAGGACGCTTATCAAGCGTGTGAATTTTGAGGCAGATCTGATAATGCATGCCTGAGTTATAACTACTTCCTCTTTTGTGGCGAATCGTCAAAGTTTGCGAGGCCGCCACGGACACGCCCATCAACGAAAACTCTAAAGCTTCGCAATTTAACATTGCCAAGGCCTTTAGATGACAAAACCCAATTTTGGTGTCGATCGGATAAAATCCCTAGGAGGAGTTCGTTAAAATACAACGCCTGGAAATGGCAAAAACGCCACTTTTTCGCCGCAGGAAGGTAAAAATATCCGACTTCCTGTTGGGTTTGAGATATGGCTCCAAGAGACTTTTTCGTATGTTTTGGCATGTTTGAGGTGTGTGCCATTTTTCGTGCATGTGCGTGATTCGTGGATCGGGGGCTCGTCCGTTTAATTTTTCTAGGTGGCGCTGTCGAGTCATTTTGCCACGCCCACTTCCGAAGCCCATAATAAACGTAAATTTTCGCCACTTCTGAGGCGTGTGCAAAGTTTCGTGAGTTTTCGGGCATGTTTAGCCCCTCAAAACCGCGATTCATTCCGCAGGAGAATAATAATAATAATAATTAAAGCTGCAAGCAGCGATGATAGGGACCTCGCACCCGGGCTCACCGCCGCCCGGTGGCCTCAGGATGACAGAGAACAGCGAACAATAATAATTTAAGCCAATATATATTTAAAAAACCTGAGAAAAATCACAGATTTATGCCAAACTTCCTCCTGTCAGCAAGTTGCGCTTAGACTGTGTGTCAATATTGGCATGTAGATGTCTTTAGGAGATAAATTTTTTTTAACCATGTAATTTTTCAGGCAGATCGAACATTGTTTGGCTGAGTTATAAGTAACTTCCTATTGCCAGCAGGTGGCGCTATGACTGTGACTCATTATTGGCTTGTAGATGTCTTCAGGAGCGGATTTTAATAAACCATGTGAATTTTCAGGCAGGTCAAACATTGTGTGGCTGAGTTATAAGCCAAACTTCCGGTTGCCAGCAGGTGGCGCTATGACTGACTCAATATTGTTATATGGATGTGTTTAGGAGAGGACTTTTATCAACCATGTGTAGTTTCAGGCAGATCGGACATTGTGTGATTGAGTTATAAGGAATTCCTGGTCAATGGCAAAGCGTTGAGGTTTGTCATGCCGCCACGGACACGCCCCTCTCCGAAAACTCTAGATCTTCGCAATTTAACATCGCCAAGGCCTTTAGATGACAAAACCAAATTTTGGTGTTGATCGGATAAAATCCCTAGGAGGAGTTCGTTAAAATACAACGCCTGGAAATGGCAAAAACGCCACTTTTTTACAGCAGGAAGTTAAAAATATCTGACTTCCTGTTGAGTTTGAGATATGGCTCCAAGAGACTTTTTCTTAAGTTTTGGCATGTTTGAGGTGTGTGACAATTTTTGTTCATGTGTGTGATACGTATATCAGAGGCTCGTCCGATTAATTTTGGTAGGTGGCGCTGTCGAGTCTATTTGCCACGCCCACTTCAATATTGTTATGTGGATGTGTTCAGGAGAAGACTTTTAACAACCATGTGAAGTTTCAGGCAGATCGGACATTGTGTGGTTGAGTTATAAAGCCTTCCTGGTCAATGGCGAAGCGTTGAGGTTTGTCATGCCGCCACGGACACGCCCCTCTCCGAAAACTCTAGATCTTCACAATATATCATCGCTAGAGCTTTTAGATAATACTACCCAATTTTGGTGCTGATGCGATAAAATTTGTGGGAGGAGTTTGTTACTCTGTAAAACATGTCATTTCCTGTGGCCAGCAGGTGGCGCTGTAACTGTATCTGGATATTGACATGTAAACGTGTTCAGGTCAGGACTGTTATCAAACGTGTGAATTTTGAGGCAGATCGGATAATGCATGCCTGAGTTATAACGACTTCCTGTTTTGTGGCGAATTGTCAAATTTTGCGAAGCCGCCACGGACACACCCATTGACGAAAACTCTAAAGCTTCGCAATTTAACATCGCCAAGGCCTTTAGATGACAAAAGCCAATTTTGGTGTCGATCGGATAAAATCCCTAGGAGGAGTTCGTTAAAGTACAACGCCTGGAAATGGCAAAAACGGCACTTTTTCGCCGCAGGAAGTCAAAAATATCCGACTTCCTGTTGGGTTTGAGATAAGGCTCCAAGAGACTTTTTCGTATGTTTTGGCATGTTTGAGGTGTGTGCCAATTTTCGTGCATGTGCGTGATTCGTAGATCGGGGGCTCGTCCGTTTAATTTTTCTAGGTGGCGCTGTCGAGTCATTTTGCCACACCCACTTCCGAGACCCATAATAAACGTAAATTTTCGCCACTTCTGAGGCGTGTGCAAAGTTGCGTGAGTTTTCGGGCATGTTTAGCCCCTCTAAATCGCGATTCATTGGAGAGAATAATAATAATAATAATAATAATAATAATAATTAAAGCTGCAAGCAGCGATGATAGGGACCTCGCACCCGGGCTCACCGCCGGCCGGTGGCCTCAGGATGACAGAGAACAGCGAACAGTAATAATTTAAGCCGATATATAAAAAAAATCTGAAAAAATCACAGATTTATGCCAAATTTCCTCCTGTCAGCAGGTGGCGCTATAACTGTGACTCACGATTGGCATGTAGATGTCTTCAGGAGAGGAAACTTATCAACCATGTGAAGTTTCAGGCAGATCGGACATTGTTTGGCTGAGTTATAAGCCAAACTGCCTTTTGTCAGCAGGTGGCGCTTTGACAGACTCAATGTTGTTATGTAGATGTGTTCAGGAGAGGACTTTTATCAAACTTGTGAAGTTTCAGCCAGATCGGACTTTGTGTGGTTGAGTTATACTGCAAACTACCATCTGTCAGCAGGTGGCGCTATAACTGTGACTTAAGATTGGCATGTAGATGTCTTCCGGAGAGGAATCTTATCAACCATGTGAAGTTTCAGGCACATGGGACATTGTGTGGCTGAGTTATAAGCCAAACTACCTTCTGCCAGCAGGTGGCGTTATGACTGACTCAATATTATTATGTAGATTTGTTTTGGAGAGGACTTTCATCAGCCATGTGACATTTTAGGCAGATCTGACATTGTGTGGCCGAGTTACAAGCCAAAATTCCTTCTGCCAGCAGGTGGCGCTATGACTCTGACTCAATATTATTATGTAGATGTGCTCAAGAGAGGACTTTCATCAACCATGTGAAGTTTCAGGCAGATCGGACATTGTGTGGCCGAGTTACAAGCCAAACTACCTTCTGCCAGCAGGTGGCGCTATGACTGACTCAATATTGTTATGTGGATGTGTTCAGGAGAGGACTTTTATCAATCATGTGAAGTTTCAGGCAGATCGGACATTGTGTGGTTGAGTTATAAGGCATTCCTGTTCCATGGCGAAGCGTTGAGGTTTGTCATGCCACCACAGACACGCCCCTCTGCAAAAACTCTAGATCTTCACAATATATCATCGCTAGAGCTTTCAGATGACACCACTCTATTTTGGTGCTGATACGGGAAAGTTTGTGGGAGGAGTTTGTTAGAGTGTCAAACATGTCATTTCCTGTGGCCAGCAGGTGGCGCTATAGCTGTAACTGGATATCGGCACGTAAACCTGATCAGGTCAGGACTGGTATTAAATGTGTGAATTTTGAGGCAGATCGAATATTGCATGCCAGAGTTATAAAGACTTCCTGTTTTGTGGCGAATCATCAAAGTTTGCGAGGCTGCCACGGACACGCCCATCGATGAAAACTCTAAAGCTTCGCAATTTAACATCAACGAGGCTTTAAGATGACAAAACCCAATTTTGGTGTTTATCAGATAAAATCCCTAGGAGGAGTTTGTTAAAATACAACGCCTGGAAATGGCAAAAGCGACACTTTTTCGCCACAGGAAGTTAAAAATATCCGACTTCCTGTTGGGTTTGAGATATGGCTCCAAGAGACTTTTTCGTATGTTTTGCCATGTTTGAGGCGTGTGCCAATTTTTGTGCATGTGCGTGATTCGTAGACCGGGGGCTCGTCCATTTAATTTTTCTAGGTGGCGCTGTCGAGTCATTTTGCCACGCCCACTTCAATATTGTTATGTGGATGTGTTTAAGAGATGACGTTTATCAACCATGTGAAGTTTCAGGCAGATCGAACATTCTGTGGTTGTGTTATAAGGACTTCCTGTTCCATGGCGAAGCGTTGAGGTTCGTCATACCGCCACGGACACGCCCCTCTCCGAAAACTCTAGATCTTCACAATATATCATCGCTAGAGCTTTCAGATAACACCACTCAATTTTGGTGTTGATACGATAAAATTTGTGGGAGGAGTTTATAATTCCGTAAATCATGTCATTTCCTGTGGCCAGCAGGTGGCGCTGTAACTGTATCTGGATATCGGCATGTAAACGTGTTCAGGTCAGGACGCTTATCAAGCGTGTGAATTTTGAGGCAGATCAGATAATGCATGCCTGTGTTATAACGACTTCCTCTTTTGTGGCGAATCGTCAAAGTTTGCGAGGCCGCCACGGACACGCCCATCGATGAAAACTCTAAAGCTTCGCAATTTAACATCGCCAAGGCCTTTAGATGACAAAACCCAATTTTGGTGTCGATCGGATAAAATCCCTAGGAGGAGTTCGTTAAAATACAACGCCTGGAAATGGCAAAAACGCCACTTTTTCGCCGCAGGAAGTTAAAAATATCCGACTTCCTGTTGGGTTTGAGATACGGCTCCAAGAGACTTTTTCGTATGTTTTGGTGTGTTTGAGGTGTGTGCCAATTTTCGTGCATGTGCGTGATTCGTGGATCGGGGGCTCGTCCGTTTAATTTTTCTAGGTGGCGCTGTCGAGTCATTTTGCCACGCCCACTTCCGATGCCCATAACAAACGTAAATTTTCGCCACTTCTGAGGCGTGTGCAAAGTTGCGTGAGTTTTCGGGCATGTTTAGCCCCTCAAAACCGCGATTCATTCCGCGGAAGAAGAAGAAGAAGAAGAAGAATAATAAACGGAGCAATTCCAATAGGGCCTACGCACCGTTTCGGTGCTCGGTCCCTAATAATAATAAACGGAGCAATTCCAATAGGGCCTACGCACCGTTTCGGTGCTCGGTCCCTAATAATTAAAGCTGCAAGCAGCGATGATAGGGACCTCGCACCCGGGCTCACCGCCGCCCGGTGTTCTCAGGATGACAGAGAACAGCGAACAATATTAATTTAAGCCAATATATATTTAAAAAACCTGAGAAAATCACAGATTTATGCCAAACTTCCTCCTGTCAGCAGGTTGCGCTTGGACTGTGTGTCAATATTGGCATGTAGATGTCTTTAGGAGATAAATTTTATCAACCATGTAATTTTTCAGGCAGATCGAACATTGCTTGCCTGATTTATAAGTAACTTCCTATTGTCAGCAGGTGGCGCTATGACTGTGACTTGATATTGGCTTGTAGATGTCTTCAGGTGAGGATTTTATTCAACCATGTGAATTTTCAGGCAGGTCAGACATTGTGTGGCTGAGTTATCAGCCAAACTTCTGGTTGCCAGCAGGTGGCGCTATGACTGACTCAATATTGTTATGTGGATGTGTTCAGAAGAGGACTTTTATCAACCATGTGAAGCTTCAGGCAGATCGGACATTGTGTGGTTGAGTTATAAGGACTTCCTGGTCAATGGCGAAGCGTTGAGGTTTGTCATGCCACCACGGACACACCCCTCTGCGAAAACTCTAAAGCTTCGCAATTTAACATCGCCAAGGCCTTTAGATGACAAAACCAAATTTTGGTGTCGATCGGATAAAATCCCTAGGAGGAGTTCGTTAAAATACAACGTCTGGAAATGGCAAAAACGCCACTTTTTTTCAGCAGGAAGTTAAAAATATCCGACTTCCTGTTGAGTTTGAGATATGGCACCAGGAGACTTTTTCATATGTTTTGGCATGTTTGAGGTGTGTGCCAATTTTCGTGCATGTGCGTGATTCGTATATCAGGGGCTCATCCAATTAATTTTTTTAGGTGGCGCTGTCGAGTTGATTTGCCACGCCCACTTCAATATTGTTATGTGGATGTGTTCAGGAGAAGACTTTTACCAACCATGTGAAGTTTCAGGCTGATCAATTGTGGGGTTGAGTTATGAAGCCTTCCTGGTCAATGGCGAAGCATTGAGGTTTGTCATGCCGCCATGGACACGCCCCTCTCCGAAAACTCTAGATCTTCACAATATATCATCACTAGAGCTTTTAGATAACACTACCCAATTTTGGTGCTGATACGATAAAATTTGTGGGAGGAGTTTGTTACTTTGTAAAACATGTCATTTCCTGTGGCCAGCAGGTGGCGCTGTAACTGTATCTGGATATTGGCATGTAAACGTGTTCAGGTCAGGACTGTTATTAAACGTGTGAATTTTGAGGCAGATCGGATAATGCATGTCTGAGTTATAACGACTTCCTGTTTTGTGGCGAATCGTCAAACTTTGCGAGGCCGCCACCGACACGCCCATCGACGAAAACTCTAAAGCTTCGCAATTTAACATCGCCAAGGCTTTAAGATGACAAAACCCAATTTTGGTGTCGATCGGATAAAATCCCTAGGAGGAGTTCGTTAAAATACAACGCCTGGAAATGGAAAAAACGCCACTTTTTCGCCGCGGGAAGTAAAAAATATCCGACTTCCTGTTGGGTTTGAGATATGGCTCCAAGAGACTTTTTCGTATGTTTTGGTGTGTTTGAGGTGTGTGCCAATTTTCGTGCATGTGCGTGATTCGTAGATCGGGGGCTCGTCCGTTTAATTTTTCTAGGTGGCGCTGTCGAGTCATTTTGCCACGCCCACTTCCGAGACCCATAATAAACGTAAATTTTCGCCACTTCTGAGGCGTGTGCAAAGTTCCGTGAGTTTTCGGGCATGTTTAGCCCCTCAAAATCGCGATTCATTCCGGAAAAGAATAATAATAATAATAATAATAATAATAATAAACGGAGCAATTCCAATAGGGCCTTGCACCGTTCGGTGCTCGGTCCCTAATTAAAGCTGCAAGCAGCGATGATAGGGACCTCGCACCCGGGCTCACCGCCACCCGGTGACCTTACGATGACAGAGAACAGCGAACAATATTAATTTAAGCCAATATATAAAAAAAATCTAAGAAAATCACAGATTTATGCCAAACTTCCTCCTGTCAGCAGGTGGCGCTATAACTGTGACTTAAGATTGGCATGTAAATGTCTTCCGGAGAGGAATCTTATCAACCATGTGAAGTTTCAGGCACATGGGACATTGTGTGGCTGAGTTATAAGCCAAACTACCTTCTGCCAGCAGGTGGCGCTATGAAAGACTCAATATTATTATGTAGATGTGTTTAGGAGAGGACTTTCATCCACCATGTGACATTTTAGGCAGATCTGACATTGTGTGGCCGAGTTACAAGCCAAACTTCCTTCTGCCAGCAGGTGGCGCTATGACTATGACTCAATATAATTGTAGATGTGCTCAGGAGAGGACTCTCATAAACCATGTTAAGTTTCAGGCAGATCAGACATTGTGTGGTTGAGTTATAAGAACTTCCTGTTCCATGGCGAAGCGTTGAGGTTTGTCATGCCACCACAGACACGCCCCTCTGCAAAAACTCTAGATCTTCACAATATATCATTGCCAGAGCTTTCAGATGACACCACTCTATTTTGGTGCTGATACGGGAAAGTTTGTGGGAGGAGTTTGTTACAGTGTCAAACATGTCATTTCCTGTGGCCAGCAGGTGGCACTATAACTGTAACTGGATATCGGCACGTAAACCTGATCAGGTCAGGACTGTTATTAAATGTGTGAATTTTGAGGCAGATCGATAAATGCATCCCTGAGTTATAAAGACTTCCTGTTTTGTGGCGAATCATCAAAGTTTGCGAGGCCGCCACGGACACGCCCATCGATGAAAACTCTAAAGCTTCGCAATTTAACATCACCAAGGCTTTAAGATGACAAAACCCAATTTTGGTGTTTATCAGATAAAATCCCTAGGAGGAGTTTGTTAAAATACAACGCCTGAAAATGGCCACTTTTTCGCCACAGGAAGTTAAAAATATCCAACTTCCTGTTGGGTTTGAGATATGGCTCCAAGAGACTTTTTCGTATGTTTTGCGATGTTTGAGGTGTGTGCCAATTTTTGTGCATGAGCGTGATTTGTAGATTGGGGGCTCGTCCGTTTAATTTTTCTAGGTGGCGCTGTCGAGTCATTTTGCCACGCCCACTTCAATATTGTTATGTGGATGTGTTCAAGAGATGACGTATATCAACCATGTGAAGTTTCAGGCAGATCGGACATTGTGTGGTTGTGTTATAAGGACTTCCTGTTCCATGGCGAAGCGTTGAGGTTTGTCATGCCACCACGGACACGCCCCTCTGCGAAAACTCTAGATCTTCACAATATAACATCGCTAGAGCTTTAAGATAACACCACTCAATTTTGGTGTTGATACAATAAAATTTGTGGGAGGAGTTTATAACTCCGTAAATCATGTCATTTCCTGTGGCCAGCAGGTGGCGCTGTAACTGTATCTGGATAGTGGCATGTAAACGTGTTCAGGTCAGGACGCTTATCAAGCGTGTGAATTTTGAGGCAGATCTGATAATGCATGCCTGAGTTATAACGACTTCCTGTTTTGTGGCGAATCGTCAAAGTTTGCGAGGCTGCCACGGACACGCCCATCGATGAAAACTCTAAAGCTTCGCAATTTAACATCGCCAAGGCCTTTAGATGACAAAACCCAATTTTGGTGTCGATCGGATAAAATCCCTAGGAGGAGTTCGTTAAAATACAACGCCTGGAAATGGCAAAAACGCCACTTTTTCGCCGCAGGAAGTACAAAATATCCAACTTCCTGTTGGGTTTGAGATATGGCTCCAAGAGACTTTTTCGTATGTTTTGGCATGTTTGAGGTGTGTGCCAATTTTCGTGCATGTGCGTGATTCGTAGATTGGGGGCTCGTCCGTTTAATTTTTCTAGGTGGCGCTGTCGAGTCATTTTGCCACGCCCACTTCCGAAGCCCATAATAAACGTAAATTTTCGCCACTTCTGAGGCGTGTGCAAAGTTGCGTGAGTTTTCGGGCATGTTTAGCCCCTCAAAACCGCGATTCATTCCGGAGGAGAATAATAATAATAATAATAATAATAATAATAATAATAATAATAATAAACGGAGCAATTCCAATAGGGCCTACGCACCGTTTCGGTGCTCGGTCCCTAATAATAATAATAAACGGAGCAATTCCAATAGGGCCTACGCACCGTTTCGGTGCTCGGTCCCTAATTATACCATTTTTGAACATGTTTATTCAGTATTGGGTTATGTTTATAGTTGTTGTGATACCAGAGCAACTATAAAATTTAAATAGGCTATAATATGGTTCAAAAGCACTACAGTATACATTAACTATAGTCATTTTAATGAGGGAGTGGATGCAATTTTTTACAAAAAGATGGTCAGAATTACAGAAGATGAACAGCTCATTAACTAAAAGGGTGTATTTAAAATGTAATTCTGTATATTCAACAAACGTTCAAAGAATAACAAAATAAACAGCTTATACAGCAAGAAAACTTTCAAGAAACCTAATTTGGCTATACTATAAATGAAGTAGCCATAGCAAGATGCTTTTGAGTGACGGGTCATGACAAATGTTTGTTTGACATAAAGAAATTCTAATGGGGTTTATTATATTGACATGCTTAATAGGCTTATATAAACTGCTTTTACTCCAGCCAGACTAAAATAAAATAGCCCAAGACTTTCTCCAGAATAAAAACTATTAGACTTTAGGAAAAACTGTGGAAATGTTCTTGGTCTATTAAACATGACTTTTGACTTCACATACATATACGTGTGTGTGTGTGTGTGTGTGTGTGTGTGTGTGTGTGTGTGTGTGTGTGTGTGTGTGAGAGAGTGTTACTACACCCTTTTCACTTCTCATATGAAACCACACAAAGATGAGGCATAATGACAAAACAGTCTGATTACCTTTGTATATATGCATATATGTTGGCTATGTATTGGATTGACTTTCATGGAATAACGTTGCATAAAAATTACAACACAAATTTCACACAAACATACAAAAAGTGAAAATGACAACAAACATGACTTTAAATTGAGAGAGAAATAAAATACAGCACACACACATCCTAATGATTTATTAGTAACATTTAGTTATATTGGATAGGTCACGTTATGTTTTACAAAGATGTGTTTTGTTTTTGTTTGCGTGTAAATCTAAATAAATAACCATATGTAATGCTCTTTATGACTTTTTTAATTATCAACAAAAATAAAAAAAGGAATTCAACAAACACAGGTATAAACCTTAGTTAAACAAGATAATAAAGTGTAATGTGTCAGTCTCATCCAATCAGCATTCAGCTGTGTTGTCAGCCAGTCGTTTCCCATCATGCTTTTGGTAAGCATCAACTGCTGCCGACTGCTTAATCTGAGGTACCCGCCTCGAGATCGCGAGAGTTTTTTGGCGGACGTCAGCGTGACATCAGAGCAAGGCGAAGGCAAGGCGGACTATGTTTTAACATTTAAACCTTTGTTTTGACTGTCCTGCGGTGATCACTGGTGATCGATTCTGCGCAGATTTTGGCCACCTCAAACGAGCCTATCAAGTTGCTAAATGGGACTACAGGCGGTGTTGGAGACATTATAGACCTTTTTCATGGCTGCTGCATGGAGGGCGCCATAGCGACCAGGGTCTTCCGGTAGAATGCCAAAAACTTCCGTTTACAGCGTGTACAACAATGACTGTAAAAAAATATGGACGACACGACAGCCCCTTTTCCCATTGAACGCTTTGAGGGCAAAACGCCTGCTTGACGGGCACAAACTGTCGCAAAAGACTGCTGAAATTGGAGCTTTGACATGCGCAGAAGGACTGTCTGATAGAGCCAGAGGAGGAGCCGCGAAAATGAGCGGAGTCGTGCTTCCAACCAAACGCTTTATGTAAAATCAACCACGCCCCCCGAACTTCTCAGCATGTGTTTGCTGTCTTATCAACACAAATGGATGTAATAACTTTAACAAATATGAGTGTTTTATATATTCAATCGAGCCAGCTCCGGTCCGCAGCGCATAACCTACTCGCGGCGTCGCGGGCTGATTCCGGTGTAGCAGTCGATTCTGTTCCCTTCTGGAATTCCAGTTCCCCCTCTACGAAGTGTATCCTCTAACAGCGTATGCGGACACACCCAAACACAACTGGATGTACGGAAAGCGAAAAGGGACAAAAGTGTTGGCAATGCTTTTTATGTCTTGCAATGTCAAAGTAGTGCAATAAAATCAATCTTACATTTCCATTACATATTACCTGTGGTCCTTGTTTGCATTCTTAGCTTTTTTCTAATGTCTGAGTTTATGCACCCTAATTTAATATTGCATGTAGGCCTACAGTTATGTTAGTCCTCTAGACACATGTGTCCCAGTATGTGCCCCAATGTGTGTGTGTGTGTGTGTGCGCGCGTGCGCGTACATACACACACGCGTATAATAATTGTTTACAATTAATTATTCAATTAATGAATTATCAGTGGAGCTATAAATTGGGAACATGGCCATACCACATTGTCACTTCATTGTCACCACACCAATTTGTATTGCTGGTGGTTACTCTCTGACTCAAATAACAATAAAGGATCCAAAAATGTTTGAACAAATTATGAACTATAAACAGCAAGGCACATACCCTGTTGGTATAAAGAAGGAGCAAAAATATATTATACGCAGGCGTTCTTCCAACTTCCTAATTGATGGTAAGCAAAGTACTTTTAAGTTAAGATTTAAAAATATTTATTCATAAAAGATTTAAATAACAATAATGCTGTTTGAATAGATGGAAAACTTTACCACCTTTCAAAAAAAATGACGTGGAGTTAAAAAAACAAGTGGTTGTTGGGGAAAATGAAGCAAATGAAATTTTTCAAGATTTTCATGCAAGCTCCCATGGAGCACACTGTGGAACAGAGAAAACAAAACTTGCCATTTCAGCCCGATTTTACTGGCCTGGAATGGGGGTGGATATTGATAAATGGGTAAGATTTAAATAATTTCTTTCAAACTTGTTATGAGATCTCAATGGATTGTTTCTCATTTGCTTATTTCTGATTTTTAGGTTTTGCAGTGTGCTCAATGCCAGTTTAGCAGGCCATCCATAAAACAGGAGCCAAAGTATATTCAGATATGTGTATGTAAGCTTGTTCACATTTTCAAATACAAGGTGTCACAGCATTCACATTTATTTGTGCTGTTTTTCCTTCCTAAGGTGGATAGGCCACTAGAACTGTTGGGTATGGACCTGGTGGGCAAAGTGACCAAAACCGTCAAGGGCAACGAATACATTTGTGTCCTTGTCGATTATTACACCAAATGGTCAGAGGCGTATCCCATACCCAACAAATCAGCTGCAGTTGTTGCACGCTGTATCATTAATTTTTTTTATAGGTTTGGGGCACCAAAGAGGATCCTAACCGACCAAGGCAGAGAGTTTGTGAACCAGGTTTGCAACTTATCAAATTACATTCAGAAAATAACTATAAATGTTTTGTGCAAATCAGAATTATACAAACCTTACATACGTTTTGCAAATAGATCAACAAAGACCTCTGTGACTTCCTCGGTGTGGAACGAAGCCTCTGTGCCCCATACCATCCACAAACTAACGGCCTTGTGGAAAAACTAAATGGGACCATCCAGAAGTCAGTTGGCATTGTGGGAATGCAATATTGATGTAATATTGTACATCTTTGCAATTGTTTACTAATACCTTCCTGCCTTGTGTAAACTTGTAGAGGAGCGACCTGAAAAATGGGATGAGTACCTAGATGCAGTGATGTTTGGTCTAAGAACGAAGCCACAGCTGACAACTAGGTACTCCCCATTTTTCCTGATGTTCGGCTTTGAGGCCCGATACCCTTCAGAGGTGCCTGAGACATTTGAGGTATATGTTCAGTCTTTAATTTGGTTTAAATGACAAAGTAAAATCATTTCTAAGTGCTATATTTCCTAAAAGGTCAACAGCACAGTGGAAAATATATTAACTGAGGACACCGTGTCAGGGGCCATTTCTCTAAAAGAGAAAATTGACCACATGGTAAAGGAAAATGTAAAAAAAAAAAACAGGAGCGCAGACAGCAAGTGCAAAATCAAGCACAGTTCTCTGTTGGTCAAAAGGTCCTACGGAAAAACATAAGGTCCCAGCAGAAAAAAGGTGGCAAGCTTGAGCGGAGCTGGCTAGGACCTTTTGAAATCCTCCAACTCCAAGAAAAAAGTGCTGATCTGAGGGATGAGAGAGGTCACGTTTACCCAAAAATAAGCACAGACCACCTCAAGTTATTTAAAGTAGATGGACCTCATGTACCCCACAGGATCCTTGCTGCACAACAAAATCAAAGACCTGACCAGCATCCTTCACCTACACCTTTAGACATCACCATCACAAAACTGCAGCCCCAACCATCACTGCCATCCTCACCAAATGCACCACAAATTTCTCCCCGTGTCTCCCACAAGTCTTCCTCTTCCCTGTCTCCACTCAACTTAACTGTCAGTCTCTCCTCTCCTACTTCCCACACCACTACAGTGGAAGTGCTTGCACAGGCTGACTCCAAGGATGCAAAACATGGCTGTAAGTGCTGATATACTATAGAATCAAATGCTGTAATAAAAGCAAAAATATATTTTTCAGGTGTGAAACTATATTTTTCAAAGTGCTGCTTTTTATTTGTTTATAGACCTCAAAAGTGCTTGGAAAGGCAATGAAAGCCATGTATTGCTGTCCAAAATGGGACCATATAAATTATTTTATTCAGACATTTCAAGGCTCAGACCTGGCATTGAGTTGGAGAGTGAGGTAAAGATAAAAAATTGTCATGTCAATCTTTTATGTAATGTTCTATTAATGTTTTATATATATATATATATTTTTTTTTTATTGTTTGACAAGGTAATAAATGCTTATCTTACCTTGAAAGTGAGTGGGCACAATGAAAAATCTAAACGTAAAGCCTTTGCTTTTAACACATTTACAATGTCTGAGCTGTGGAAAGGAAAACCTCAGCGATTCAAGGTGTTAAACAAAATGGGTCTTGCATGCTTTTAGCAAGTTGTCTAATTATATATAGTTGTCTAATATTGTGTTCATTTATATTTAGGTGGACCCAGCAAAATATGATGTGTTGTTGGGTATTGTCAATGAATGTCACCACTGGATTTTGATGGTAAATGCTTCTGATTTTAAAATGGACTCCTCTTGAAACTTTCCCTATTCTCAAGTTTTTTATTTTTTGTTAAATCTAGGCTATATACCCAGCCCAAAGGAAAGCTCTTCTCGACTCTCTTGGAGAGACTGAGGTGAAGAAAAAGAAGTGTTTGGAATCGGCAAGGTATTTTAATTCGGCATAATCTGATATTGGAAGTTGACTGACAGACAGACAGAAAAAACAAAAAACAAAACAAAAAAAAAACCTTTTTGCAGCGCAATAATGAAGAAACGTCCAGTTTCACATTGGGTGTGTGAAACACTGCATCACCCACATCAAAAAGATGGAACATCATGTGGTGTGTTTGCGTTAAAGGTATGTGTCATTGACCACATGAAATATTAATAAAATTTGGATTGTTTATTTATTTTTGTTTTTGTCCAGTTTGCAGAATACATCCTTAAAGAGAAGGAAATTGACTTCTGCAGTGCACCACAAGAAGTGAAACGACTCCGATTAGAGATTGCATCAACACTTCTTGACCAATCTGGTATGTTTTTATTCATTTTTAACTTGAAAATTTTCAGTGCGTTTATGCATTTTCAGAACTAATTTAAAATTCACAAAAGAAATTCAAACAGCTCATTTTATCTCATAGATGATCTAAGTGACCTGTGTCACTTTTGTGAGGAGGCAGAGACATTTGATGAATCTGAGAATGTTCTCTTGGTAACAACATTTGTCTTTATTTGTTTTGTTTTTTTTTGTAAATGCATTGTAAGCAAGTTTTATTTATTTATTTTTTTAATCATAGCATATGATTAAATAACACGAACATTTTGCTTACAACGTTGCTTCCCTTTTTATTATGAGGCAGATGTATTATTAATACCCCCTCTCTATTTTTAGATTTCCTGTGACCAATGTGGGCGATGGTTCCACGTGGCCTGCGTTAATAATCCAGCAACAGAAGGAGACTACAAATGCTTTTCCTGTAAATAAAACAAATGAAATGTAAAAACGTTTATTTTCTTGTTTATCTCTTTGGAAATTTCTATGGTATACCTGCTGTAAATTTGTCTCTAAAATGTAAACCTGTGTATGGCAAACATGCTGTCTAAAAAAAATTCCGCTTTAAGAAATAAGGAAAAACCTAGATTACGTTGAAAAACTTCATTTTCAGGTTCGCGAAAAATACGTACTTTAAGAACCACTCTGCTTCCCGTACATCCAGTTGTGCTTCACAGGTACGTTGTTTGCGATCATACGTATGGTGCCTCGGCAACAACGCAAACCATGTAGTTAAATTGCGTAAAGGGGAACAGACATTCCGAGGGTAACAGAATCAACTGCTACACCGGCTTGCATGCGGCAGCGCCGGCTCGCTCGGCCGCCGCATCTGGCTCGATTGACTCGGGCTGGATTCGGGCAGTGAGTCCAGGCATCCGGAGTAGGTCCAGCAGAGGTAGTTAGTCTGAGCTATGAAGCTTAGGTCTTCTGGCTGGAATCTAGCAGGAACTGGCCCTAGTGTATTTTGCTATCTGGGTGGCTAGGCGTACGTGTATCAGCAAACTAATAAAGTCCGAAAAAAGCCCTGACCTTAGCGAATAAACAGTGTTCCACCAGGATCATGTATGTCAGAAACTGTAGTTTACTACTGAACTAATTTTGTCATGGTAAAATAACACAGAAATCGAATAATAACACTTCAGTCTCCTGCCGAAGCTCAGACGCGCTGCTTTGAGAAACTGTCAATCACAGCTGTCAATCACGATGACACGCCCAGCATTAAATTACTGCTAAAAACAAACTGTTTACAAAATTGAAGATCTGCACCTATTTCAGCACAATAACCAATGCCTTAATCGACCAGAACCATCTTTCGGGACAGTTTATTGCAAGTGTAATTAGTTTTTTTATTTGGGCTCAAGTCTCCTTCATTAACACAGAGGAGGCAGGCTTTATGACTTGTACTGCAGCCAGCCCCCAGGGGGCGATCTAACGGCCGAGACCTTCACTTAAACGCAGGCTTGCGGCACACTTGGTGTACAACTGGTAATTTGCGCTCCAAAAATGGGTTTCAATAACGTTTTTAATGGATAACAGAGTGTTTTTGTGACACACAACTTAGAAATCTGTCTGTTGAAGCCGTTATAATCTGTCACATGTGGTTCAAGCGCATCAGAAATACGAGAAAAACGTTCTCCTAGTTCACGTGTCTGCCGTCAGAAATACTGTGTGTTTGTGCGTTCCAGGCCTGTCAGCTGTTAGCTCAGCGGCTCTTTAACACACACACACACACACACACACACACACAGAGAGAGAGAGAGAGAGCAAACCAGAGTACTGGCATGAAACTTAACAGGTATGAAAGTCGTGCAATTTAAAAAAATGACATTAAAATGATGATATATATATATATATATATATATATATATATATATATATATATATATATATATATATATATATAAAGCTCGCTTGTGTTGGGCATTTAGATTTGTCTGTTATTTAGGTATTTTCATGAATATTATTTTAATTATTATTCAAATATTTAATTATTATTTATTATTTGAATTCAGTGTAATGAGACTATGTCTGGGCACTACAAGTCCCAGCAGGCTTAGCGCCATGCAAGGAAGTGTTGTTTATGTGGCGTAAATTAACAACAGGTTGTAGATTGCTCAGCGCTATATAAGTGAGTCAAAGTTTGTTTGCCATTTTGCTGTCTGTAGTGACACAAATGACCATTTTGTCACTGGAGGTGTTGTAGGGTTGTTTCTGACGCGTTAGAGCTCAACAAACGAATCATCCTCCAAATACTGCTTATCAAATTTATTTTTTGCACAGACAGTTCTTATGGCCCAATTTCCACTTACAGTCTGGTATATAAATGCTCATAAAATCACATTGAATGCCTCCATAAAGCTCTTTCAAACAAGGTAAAAAAATGTTGTGCTTCCCTCTAATTACACACCTGTTGTTCTAAGTCTTTGTCTACCTATATACTCCTCCAAACCCACACTCCACCCAGTGGTCAAAAACAGCATTACAACAAACATAATGGCTCTTACACCCCGGCCCCTAATTGTACATGGCAGGTAGACATAACAATTCAACAATGTACATACAAAGAGCCATTAAAGCAACGCTATAAACATTGCATTAATCAATTCTGTGTAGGTGTCAAATTTAACAGTCTTTACCATCAGTCCATTATATTTCCATGTTGTCATACAACAGACAAAGTTTTGTCACGGGTCTCTCAAGTACACTGGTTTTAGTTTGTACTCGCACAGAACGAACAAGTCCATTTTTATCTGGAAAAAACTCCAGAATTCGCCCCATTAACCAAGGCCCTCGAGGAGCAGATGAGTCCACAATGACAATAATGTCACCAGGAACAAAGTTTCTCCTTTCCTTATTCCATTTCTGCCGATCTTGAAGCAAAGGCAAATATTCATTTGTCCATCTTTTCCAGAATAAGTCACACATATGCTGGACCTGTTTCCATCTCCTCTTGCTGTATAATTCAGATTTTTCAAATAATCCAGGTGGTAATACTGGTTTACCTTTCATCTGAAGAAGATAGTTTGGAGTAAGTGGCTCCAAATCATTGGGGTCATCTGACAACTTAGTTATTGGGCGATCATTTAGAATGGCCTCAATTTCACATAGTACAGTATGGAATCCTTCATCATCCAAAATCTGCTGATGTAGGATGGAATTCAAAATTCTTTTGACCATTCTGATTACACGTTCCCAGATTCCACCATAATGCGAACCTCCTGGAGGATTGAAACTCCACTGGACACCTTTCTGGAGCATTGCCCTTTGAATCTTGTTTTGATTCCATGATCTCAGTGATTCCTTTAATTCCTTTTCTGTGGCAACAAAGTTGGTACCATTATCTGATCTTATTTGAGTTACTTGCCTTCGTCTGCAGATAAATCTTCGAAGAGTGTTAATACATGAATCAGTGTCCAATGAGTAGGCGACTTCCAGATGAACTGCTCGACTTGCCATGCAAGTAAAGATGACTCCGTAACGTTTTACAATGGAGCGTCCTCTTTTAACTTCCACAGGACCAAAATAATCCACCCCAACATTCGAAAATGGAGGCAAATCGGGAAGGAGTCGTTCCTTCGGCAAGTCTGCCATCTTCTGCTCACCCACCTTAACTCCAAAACGTTTACAATGGCCACAACTCGATATAATCCTTCTGGCAGCTGCATTACCCTTAATGATCCAATATCTTTTCCTCAGCTCTGAAAGCATATAATTTCTTCCACTGTGACCTAACTGTTGGTGTATATGACGCAAGATGAGCGTGGCAATATGCTGATCCTTAGCCAGAATGATCGGATGCTTTCTTTCTTCGGGCATAGCAGAATTTCTCAATCGTCCTCCTACTCTCAAAATACCGTCTTGATAGACGGGATCCAATTTATACAGCTTGCTGTCTCGGCTTATTTTTGAAACAGGTGAAACTGACAGAGCATCGATTTCCTTTTTAAACTGTTGCCTTTGGCTGAATGCAACAATAGCTACTTCAGCTTCATTCAAATCCTGCAAACTTAAATTTGGTGTAACCACAGAACCAGTTAGTTTTCGAAGTTCTTTCTCTGTCTTTTTAGAAGTTACTCCAGAGGAGTCCAAAGAGGCTTGAATTTCCTTTCTCTTTTGACTTTGTTGTTTCAGAACGGTCTTTAATTTCAAGAGCCAAGCAACAGCAACTTTTAACTTTGTCCAGTCTGAGAAATGAGTAATCAGCCTATGAGTAGCATTTGACTGTTCACTTACAAGAGTGCTATTTACACACATGTTCCTATTGACTTTGTCGTAAATTTTGACGTCTCATCAATTACAAATTATCAGACCGGAGGTTTTGAATATCAGGAAATAGACTTTATTCTCCATAATAAAGCCGAAAAAGAACAGAGCAGACCCCAGAGCATTCTGAAGTCTCTCCTGGACACCTTCTGAAGTCTCTCCTGCACCTTCTGAAGTATCTGTGTTTGTTACAATTTTTATACAGGATTTTTTGACACACCCCTAAGTCTCTTTTTAACTCTTGACCATTTTTGAATAGGTTTTTAGTCTAAGGGGTCCTGCTATTCTTGGCTCTCAGCCCACTAGCTCATGTCAACAGAGATGTTACAGGTCTATGTCAGCAAAGTATAGATGCAACTTATGCAAAGGAACTAAGTGTTTACATACATTGTCATGATAGGATAATAACTTGATAATATGTTACTCATTCTAACTTCTGACACATATAGCTTCATACAAGTATTTAACATATATGATCAGTGTTTTACATATTCAGTTATTCTACACAATCAGTCAGTCAGCCTTCTCCTAGTGTTGCTCCTGTGCAGGCATACTCATCTTACACAGACATATCACTGTATTTTTAACACAGGCTGGCATGTTTGCTGCAAACACTACATACATTTTGTGAAGAGAAAATTAACTGCTTTACACTTAGAAAATACTTCATACAGAGAGAATAGAAATCTTCTTCAACTTCAGGATCATCTGCTTTAAGAGTAGAATCAAATATTTGTGCTGGCCATTCTTCCACTGGTTTCCACAAATAACTTGGTCCATTGATCCATTCTCTGTTTGTTAACAGCTGATCTGCTTTCATACCTCTGGAGCAACAGTCTGCTGGATTTTGAAACGTAGGTATGTATCGCCACTGTAAAGGTGTTGTAATTTCTCTTATTGCAGAGATCCTGTTGGCGACAAAGGTAAGAAAACGTTTGTCCTCATTTTTTATGTATTTCAACAAGGACGTACTGTCTGTCCAGAATACTGAATCCACCAATGGAAACTGCATCTCTGCCCTTAACATTTTGTCCACTCGAGCAGCAAGCACAGCAGCTGTCAGTTCAAGACGTGGAATAGTTACTGATTTCAAAGGTGCAACTCTAGCTTTACTGAGTAGGAATGTTACGTGGACATCATGTTTTGTCTCCATCCTAAGGTACGTCACAGTGCCATATCCAAGTGTACTTGCGTCAGCAAAATGATGCAACTGAACGTTGGTAAGTTCATCCATTCCTGCTGGTTTTAGACATCTGTCCATCTTGAAATCTGCCATCTTCTCAAGCTCTTTTAACCATAAAGACCACTGCCTTTGGAGATTTGAGGGTAGCAGATCATCCCATCCACATCTTATCTTACATAACTCTTGCAGGAGAATTTTTGCTGTAAGAGTGAATGGAGCCAAAAATCCTAAAGGATCATAGACAGAGCATACTTTTGACAGGATACCATGCCTGGTGCAAGGATGATCTTTGCTAGTTATTTTAAAACTGAAAGTGTCAGATTCAACACACCACCACAAACCAAGAGCTCTTTCCATTGGCAACTGGTCCTTGTCCAGATCCATCATTTTTATGCCCTGGGCTCGGTGTTCTTCAGGTACACTTTGTAGCACAATGCGGCTATTGCTGATCCATTTTGTTAACTGGAAACCTCCTGCTAAGCAGACATCAGTGAGATCCTTGATCATCAAGACGGCCTCTTCCTCAGAAGGTACACTTTTCAAACAATCATCCATGTAGAAGTTTGTGTAAATTGTGTCAATTACCTTTTCAGGAAAGTCATCTTTGTTGTCCTCAGCAGTTCTACGTGAAGCATAGCAAGCACAACTTGGGGACGACACAGCACCAAACAAATGCACTTTCATCCTGTATTCCAAAGAGTCCTGATTGATATCACCATCTGGCCACCATTGGAAACAAAGAAAGTCAGTATCTTCTTCTGCAACTTTAATCTGGTGAAACATTGCTTTTACATCAGCCATAAATGCAATAGGCTCTTGTCGAAACCTCACAAGAACTCCCAACAGTGAATTTGTCAGATTAGGACCCTGCAGAAGCTGATCATTCAATGATGTACCTTTAAAGTCAGCTCCACAATCAAACACCACTCTTAATGTTTGCTTCTTGGGGTGATAAACCCCATGGTGAGGGATATACCAAACTTTCCCTTCATCCTGTTTTAATTGATGTAACGGTACTATTTCGGCATTACCGTGTTTAATTACCTCATCCATGAAATCTTTATATTCTTGATGGAAAATCTTGTTTCTTTCAAATTTCCTTTTCAATCCAATTAAGCGCTGTTTAGCCACACAAAGGTTGTTTGGCAACATGGGAATTTCCATCCTAAAAGGAAGATTCAATTTAAAATGTCCATCTTGAAACTCAATTGACTTGCTTACCTTTTCCATAAAGGCATGCTCTTCTCTTTACATTTCCTTCTTTTCAACAGAATTCTCATTAAGGTCATGATTGTATTGTTTACTAAGCATATCCTCCAATTTTCTTACAGAAATCCTGTTAACAGTCACACCTGAACATTTGACCTTATTCCTGCTTCCTTGGAGTGGTCCATTTACAACCCATCCCAATAGGGTTCTAACTGCATAAGGTCCATCTCCATTGCTGTTTATAACCTCCCAGGGCTCCATTACCCTGGAAGCATTTGCTCCAATCAGCAAATCCACATCAGCAGGAATTTGAGGAATCTCAACACCTTTCAGATATGGCCAATTTTCCAAATTCTTTTGAGTGACAATGTTGTCTCTGGATACAGGCATTCTTTCTTGAGTGAAGACTTCTGGAAGACTATAAAAGGTGTCATCAAGAAGGTTAGACACTTCCAATCCAGTCAAAACAGTGCTATTAACAGCCCTTTGATTGCCCATTGTTTTCAAAACAATATTAGTTTCCTTTCCCTTTAATTTCAAACTATGCATTAAGCGTTCTGAACAAAATGTGGCAGAACTGCCAGGATCCAAAAATGCATAGGTTTGAATTACCGTTTGTCCCTTGCTGGATTTGACTTGAACTGGTACAATTGATAATGCACAGTCTCCATCGTCACCGGCCCCTGTTTGCCCACATGTTGTAAGGGCAACATGTGCACTACTTAAAGATGAATGACTTTGTTCTTGAGTGCACACTCTTTCCTTTTGTTGGATATGCAAAATGCTGGGATGCTTTTGACCACACACAGCACAAGTCAAGCGCTTATCACATCTTTTGCTTATGTGTCCAAAAGAAAGACAGCCAAAACAAACACCTTTTTCCTTTAGAAAGTTCAATTTGTCTTTATGCAGCTTGTTTTGCATTTGTGTACACTGCTCCAATAAGTGATCACGTTTGCAGCACAAACATACAACTTGGGCCTTTGATCTTATATCAGTCTCACAACATTGAATTGATTTATTGTTGGTGACAACTGTTGTTGCAAAACTGTTTCTAACTTTAGTCTTAGGTTGGGATTTCTGTTGCACAGGCTGGGTACTCTGGATATCACCAAACAAGGGATCTGATGACATTTTGACTTGACGTTCAACAAATATCACAATATCTTTAAACCGTGCTCTCTGCTTGCGTCTTTCCATTAACTCACATGCAACAGTTCTCCAATTTTCCCTTAATTTGTAAGGCAACTTCATGATGATGGTTTTCAAATTGCTTGGCATCTCTAGCTCCTCCATATAGTCAATTTCTTCCATTACATTACATTACATCCACGCAAAAAGAGAGCATAACTCTGCAATGAATTTACATCCTCAGATTTTATTGAAGGCCATGCCAAAACCTTTTCTACATATGCAGAAGCTATTTTGAATTCATTGCCATAATGTTCCTTTAACAATGCTTTAGCTTGCACATACCCTCTTTGTGCATCCATATGCTGACAACTGCGCACAATCTCCCTTGGCTGACCTTGTGTATATTGTTCCAGAAAGTATAAACAATCTCTACTATTTTTGGTTTTGTCTTCTATTCCATGAAAGTAAAGTTGGTTTTATATTTGCACATTCGCACTTACGCTCCCCTAATAAAATATTAGAAAACTATTGTTTGCAAATTCCAAATAGCGAAATCACACTAGCAGACAACTATTATCAAACTACAACAGCATTTATGGTCAAAGAAATCATGCTAGTGTTGTTTGAAGTGTTACTTACATGCGATTTCAGACCGGATATTCAATATCGCATGAAAAACAACAAAGGGACCGTGTCACAAGTTCTCAGGTTGTTGAAAAACGAACAAAAGGAATTCAGCCAACTACTATAACGGTACACATCACTTACATTTTGCATTACAATGACATGTTTTTATTGATTAATATATTTCATGTAATTTTAAATATATATATATATATATATATATATATATATATATATATATATATATATATATATATATATATATATATATATACATACACACAATTTTTTTATGTTTCTGATTTGTATGTAACCTTGTCATTTGATTTGTTTAAATAGGTTTTGAAATCATGGCCTGTGCACATCAACATCTGTGGACCCTGCAGAACATGCATGCAACCTGTGCCTTGCTGTTTTCCTTACCTCTGTCTTACCCATTGTCTTAACTAAATATTGTAACACTGTCATTTCTGTTTTTTTCTGTTTATGACATGTTGTTGTACATTAAACTATCATTATATCATAAATAGTGTGCATTTATTATGATCATTATAATTTGTTGATCCTACAATGATTGGACAACAAAAAAAATTACACATTTACATACACAATGAAAAACAAACACTACAGAAATAATGCTCTAAAATATTACTATAAACTATTGTAGAACATATATTTCTCCAAACTTACTTGTGAGTGATAGATATTATTATTACAGATGTCTGATATTAATTTGTTGATGCTACAATTATTTCACAACAAAATATTAAGATATTTACATTCATGAAAAACACTACAGAAATTATGCTCACAAATATTAATAAAAAATTTCACACCATATTTTTCTCAAAAGGTGCTTGTGAGTGATAGGGGATATTATGACTGATGTCTGATATTAATTTGTTAATCCTAAAATGATTGAACAACAAGATATTACGATATCTGTGTTTAACATGAAAAACATACTGTAGAAAATATGATTAGAATTATCAATATAAATTTATTTACAAGATATATTTATGAAAAGCTACTTATGAGTGATACACAATATTATTACTGATGCCTAATATTAATTTGTTGACACTACAATGGTTGGACTTAAAGAAATTTAGACATCTACATCCACAATGAAAAACACTACAGAAAATATGCAAACAAATATTAATATAAATTATTTCTCAACATATATTTATGAAAATGTACTTGTGAGTGATAGATAATATAATTATTGATGTCTGGTATTAATTTATTGATACTACAATAATTGTAAAGCAAGATATTAGGATATCTGCATTTACCATAAAAAACAAACTATGGAAAATATCCTTATAATTATCAATATAAATTTTTTTACAAAATATATTTATGAAAAGCTACTTGTGAGTCATAGATAATATAATTACTGATGGCTGGATTTTTAATTTCTTTATCCTACATTTAATTCACAACAAGATATTAAGATATTTAGATTCATAAAAAACACTACAGAGATTATGCTTATAAATATGAATATTAATTCATATCTAACATTTATTAAACCGTGCTTGTGAGTTATAGATAATATTATTAATGATGTCTGATTTTGATTTGTTGCTCCTATAACATTTGGACATTAGAAAATTAAGATTTTTACATTTACAATGAAAAAAACACACTACAGAAATTATGTGCACATAAAAATTAATATAAATTAATGCAAACCATATATTTATCAAAATGTGCTTGTTAGTGATAGACAATATAATTATTGATGCCTGATGTTTATTTGCTGACCCTACAATGATTTTGAAACAAGATATTAACATATTTACAATCATTAAAAACACACACTGCAGAAATTATGAACACAAATTTTAATATAAATTAATATACATTATATATTTATGATACTACAATTATTGTGAAACAAGATATTTACATTCACACTGAAAAACACACACTACAGTAAATATTCACACAAATATTAATATAATTTTTTTATGACATATATTTCTCAAAAGGTACTTGTGAGTGATAGATAATATTATTACTGATGTCTGATAGCAATTTGTTGATCCTACGATGATTGGACATTAAGAAGTTAAGTTATTTACATTCACTATGAAAATCATACACTAAAAAAAATATGGTCGTAAATATTCATTTAAATTATTTTACACTATATATTTCTCCACAAATTTCTATGAGTTATAGACAATATTATTAATGATGTCTGATGTTAATTTGTTAATCCTACATTGATTGTAAAACAAGATATAAGGATATTTACATTCTCTGAAAAACATAAACTACTGAAATTATGATCACAAATATTTATATAAATTCATTTACAACATATAAACATATATAAAAAGGTACTTTTAAGTGATAGACAATATGATAACCGATGGCTAATTTCAATTTGTTGATGCTACAATGATTGGACACTGTATGTGTTGTTCATTGTTTTAACTGTTTTGTTACATTGTAATTAAAACAATAGGTTCATATTTTGCTAATTGTAGAAACATGTACTTGTGACTGATAGACAATTTTATTACTGATGTCTGATTTTAATTTGTTGATCCTACAATGATTGGACAACAAGCTATTAACATATTTAAATTCACTGTGAAAAACACACACTACAGAAATTATGTGCATAAATATTAATATTAATTAATGTAGACCATATATTTCTCAAAAATTACGTGTGAGTGATAGACAATATTACTGCTGATGGCTGATTTAAATTTGTTAATCCTACAATGATTGTGGAACAAAATATTAAGATATCTGTGTTAACTATAAAAAACATATGCTGTGGAAAATATGCTTATAATTATCAATATATTTATTTACAAGATATATTTATGAAAAGCTTCTTGTGAGTGATAGACAATATTACTGCTGATGTCTGATAATAGTTTGTTGACACTACAATTATTGTGAAACAAGATATTAAGATATCAACGTTTACCATGAAAAATATGTACTGTAGAAAATATGCTTATAAACATTAATATAAATTTGTTTACAACACGTATTTATATAAGGCTACTTGTGAGTGATAGGGGATATCATGACTGATGTCTGATGTTAATTTGTTGATGCTACAGTGATTGGACAACAAAATATTAAAATATTTACATTCACTGTGATGAAAAACACTACAGAAATTATGCTTATAAATATAATATGAATATAAATTCATTTACAACATATAGATGTGAAAATGTACTTGAGAGTAATAGATAATATACTTATTGATGTCTGAAAAAAAAAAAACTCTAGAAAATATGCTTTAAAAGTTCACCATAATAATTGCTGTGCACATTAGTAAAATAATTGATGTGAGTACAACATAAAATGAAGACTCATGTGGGAAATAATTTTGCTTAAACTAATATATTTTAAAGTACTTTTTTACACCTGTAAATGTATAGAAGATTGATTATAGGCAAACTTAAATAATACGAGAAAAATATTGAAATAAATAAATATTATCAGTAAAACAATTGATGTCACCACAACATGAAGATTGATGTGGGAAAAATTGGTTAAATTACAATGTATAAAAAACATAATTTTATATTTTTAAATAAAAAGATTAAATACATGCAGTGGTTGTAAGCAAACTTAAAAAAAATACAAAATAATATTGAAAGAGATGTTATTAGTAAAAGAAATGATGAGTACACTAGACTAGAACATGTAGACAAATGCTGGAAAAATTATGCTAATAAAAAATATTTTTATTAAGTCATTCATTCATTTTCTTTTCAGCTTAGTTTTTATTAATCCGGGGTCGCCACAGCGGAATGAACCGCCAACTTATCCAGCAAGATTTTATGCAGCGGATGCCCTTCCAGCCACAACCCATCTCTGGGAAACTATTTTTATATATATTTAAAAAAAACACACACATTAATGACTTTGACTTTAGGCTAACATAAAAAGTGACAAAAATGGTCCGTGTATCATCCGTTCATTTGATTATTCCTTTTATTACGGAAAACGAAACATCAGAAAAATGATGAATATTTCGTTTTTCTGTTTATTCTGTAGTTAGAAAAAACGGAAACTCATCTGTTATTCTGCTTATTAACTTAAAACGAAATATTAAAACAAACACAAAACCAAAACGAAATAATAAGTCAAAAAATGGTCCGTGTACGGTCCGTGTACGTTTTGTTCATTTGTTTTCCATTTTCAAACGGAATAAAGGAAATGGAGAAAACGGCCGTTTTTCCGTTTTTCTTTTGCTCACGAGAAAACGAAAAAACGAGATTTTGGCTGGATTTTCGTTTTTTGGTTTAGGGTAGGAAAACGGATAAACGACTTTAAAATTCATTTTACACATATAGGCGGTGCTGAAACGCCCACTTTCCTCTAATTGGTCAACCAAATCTGCGCTCGTGACGTCACCCTCAAAATAAAAGCCTTAAACGCAGGCTTTTAATTATTATTATTTAATTATATATATAAACAAAGTTTACATATTCTATCATTTGAACCACACACAGGCTTACATTCATTGCGTATGTATAAATTAAATAAAAACGTAAATCAGCAGTATTCTTAGACATTTGTCATTAAAATAAGGTCATAGTTCACTGCCAAGCTTCTTGCTGCTGTGCACCTGATGCTGAGCAAAGAAAGCCATTTCCGAGCAGCACCTGGTTTGCATGATTGTTTCAGAGCAAGGGCTTTATAATAATAATAATAATTATTATTATTATTATTATTATTATCAGTTACTAGTGTTTTTTATTGTTTGGTGTTTTTTTTTTCTTTTTAATAGTTGTTAGCAGAACCAGAATAAGAACACTTTGGGCCCTGCTATAAAAACAAAGGGTACCATTTGTTTTCATTTATTTCTTCCTATTTTAATTATATATTGTAATTATTTATTTGATAATTAATACTATTTTATTGCAACGCCAAAGTAGGCCTGTCTTATTATTTTTTATTATTATTAAATTTGCTGTTATTGTAGGCTAGATGGCAGGCTTTAAATATTTTAAATAACATTTACACATAACCTTACTAATTCGAGAGCCGAACCTAAAAAAGTTGAAGTGCAATAAGCCTGTACAATAAAGGGAGCCGCAATGCATATTTCTAGCGCATTCTTTCACTCAACAATTATTGCTGGAATGATGAAATAAATTTCAAATTAACTAATTAAACACATTATAGTTGATAAAAAAATTGTGTCTAGTAGTTCCGACAAACAGATGAGCTCGCTACATGTGCGTTGCGCTAATAATTTGACATTTGCTCTTCTTGAGAAAGTGCTACAGCGGGCCCTGCTATTTCATATATAAGGTTAGTGATACGTATTTTAAATTAGTATTGCACATTATTCATTCATTTTCTTGTCGGCTTAGTCCCTTTATTAATCTGGGGTCGCCACAGCAGAATGAACCGCCAACTTATTTAGCAAGTTTTTACACACCGGATGCCCTTCCAGCCACAACCCATCTTTGGGAAACATCCACACATACACACACACTTATACAGTACGGACAATTTAGCCTACCCAATTCACCAGTACCGCATGTCTTTGGACTGTGGGGAAAACCGGAGCACCCGGAGGAAACCCACGCGAACGCACTACACTACTGAATTAGACACACAATCTCAAAAAAAACTTGATGCTTATTTACATTATCTAAAGTCATTTCTTACGAGGTAGAATCTGTTGTTGTATTATATATTTTTGTTTTAATATGCAAATAATTTTCTTTAATTTGTAATAGGCCTATTGTCCCTCATTGCATAAAATAACCAGCCTTTGTATTCAATATATTTGTAAATTGTCCATCCAGTTTGACGCAAGCTAAACAACATTTTGGCCTGTTTTGCTTATTAAATGAGTTATTTTCACGGAGAAACAAATCATCCATCCACACAGTTTTGTATAGGACCTGTGTGAACAAAAATATACACTTCAGCATAGCCTATAGGAAAATGTATCTGTTTAGAACCAATTTTGTGTTGTATAATTAAAAATATTAAAAATACAAAAAAAAAAAAAAAGGAATAACATTTGAAGTGCAATGCTTCAAAGATCCAATACGCTGCATGCAGAGACAAAACAAAAACTTGTTTGTTTGTTTAATAAAATAATAATATGAAATTAAAGTGAAACAGTTCCATAACCTGTATTATAACTGTAGTCACTCTAGATGACAAATCATCCGTTGCGCCGGTCAGTTTCACCTTTAATCAAGAATGTGCCAGAACCAAATGAGAATATTTACAGATTACCTCGGAATGAGACCTCGGTCTGTGAAGGATGCAGAACACAGAAACTCGTTGAGAATGGAGATGCATGTTATGTTTTATATTCCTTTAGATATTGTAAATAAACAACAAGTTTTTAAAGAGATTGTGTCATGTCTTTTCTTTGACGCACGCGCTGAACAGCCCCGAAAAGGCGCCTTTATTTAGCCTGTAGCCTAAATAATAGTTTAGATTTTATAACATATAAAGTTCCATTACTTTAAATGTATAATGTTTTTTAACATTTATGGATTATATAAAATATATAGTTTATATAAATGCGCTCTGGGCTGCGTTTCCCGATAACGATTGATCTTAGCACTTAAGAGCGTTTTCTACGAGTCATTTTGCGAACGTTCGTTATTGTTTCACGTGCGTTTCCCAAAAATGCACTTAACACAATTGCACGTAGCCCAGCTTTAAGTGCAACTTAGGAGTCGCTATCCGTTTGTTAAGTGCTGAAATGTCACGCTATAGAATGGCTCGTTATTGTTGCACATGTTATAGCAATCCATATAATTCTTCTTCTACTTGTGTGAATGTATATTCAACTCGAATAACATAAAAAAAAATATTTTTGAGCCAGTTTAAAAACATAAATTAACTGGAAATGTCGTACTGTAAAAACACTGTCTTGCTCCAATCTCGCATAAAACTAATTCTAACAGTCCTTGCCGGAAATGACATCAGCATCATTTTCGATATTTATATGAAACCTTAATTAAGTAGAATTATTTATCAATTTCTTTATCAAAAATTGCTTATCTCACATCAAAATAAATAAATAAGTAAATAAATAAATAAATAAATAAGCTCTTACATTTATTTTTGAAAAGTTTAGCCTAATTATCCCCACCTGATGTGCATTTGCTAATAGGACAAAAATATAAATAAGCACATACCTAGGGGTGGAGACACTAGCAAAATGGCTGAAACCAAAAAACAAAGAAAAGTCATTTTTCAAAAAGAGGAAATTAATATTATTTTAGAGGAGGTGGAGCTACAAAAACATATAATTTTCAGCAGGTTTAAGGGCAGTCACACAAATAAAGAAAAACAAAAAATGTGGGACGATATTGCTACAAAACTTACTGCAACAAGGGGGATTAAAAGATCAGGGAATGAGGTCAGGAAGAAGTGGCAGGACTTTTCAAGCCTAGCTAAAAGAAAAAGGGCACTGCAGAGGACAACAATTAATAAAACAGGTGGTGGGCCTAATGACGCCCCCATTCTTACAGCAGAAGAAGAAAAGGCACTGTCAATTCTTGGAACAACTGCCTCAGATGGGATTTGTGGTGGGATTGACCTCCATGGAGGAGAAGGGTTGCGTCAACCTGAACCTGAGTCAGGTCCATCATGTTCACAAGAGCAATCAGGTTCACCTCCTATTGACAGACAGCTACCATCTCCCAGTCCTCCCAACAGTCCAACAGACCAGCCTTCATCTTCAATTGTTCAGGCTACAGCCACAACACCGCGATTTGAGAATATCTGTGGTTGTAGTCAGGACTTGGTACAGCTGGAGCGAGAGAAATTAGATGTTCTAAAAGATATCAGACAATCTCTTAAAGAGGCCAATGAGATGAATTACAACTTTCAGAGGGAAATCATTGAACTTAAGAAGGCCAAGATGGCTTTGGAAGAGAGGAGACTTTCACTGGAGGAGATGAGTTTTGCAAGGCCCTCCATTTCAGTGCCAATTATCTTGCCAGATGAGTCAGGTAAGATTGTTCAATGTTGTTTAATCATGAATAATTATATGTTTTAATAAAAATATGTTGTGCAACATGAAATATTCTTTTCCATATGTACACTCATCACATTTTGCCATGTCTTTTGCAGATCCTGGGGAACAAACTACAAACTTGAATCAATAAAAATTGTTTAAATGCAATGTTTTGATGTTTGTTAATCCACTCAAAGTCTAAGGCTCAATGAAATACTATAAAGCAGAAGAATTCTTATTATATTATCATATCATAAGTGTTTCAAATTTAAATAGCTACTTGTAGTCTCTTTAAAAAAGTAATAAGCATGCAAGTCCTATGGGCTAGTTTCACAGACAGGGCCAGGATTAGGCCATAGTTCAATTAGATTTAAGTATTTTTTTTTTATAATTGCGCCTTAGAAAAAAAATTACTGGTGTCCATCTTGAGACAAAACAAAGGGACTGATATATTTTAGGATCAGTCAGTGCAAGTGTCCTTCAGTTGAAAAAGCTCAGACTTACATTTTAGTCTGGACTATAGGCTTAAGCATTGTCTGTGAAAAGAGGGGTATATATTTTACTACAGCTCGAGTCTTGATGTGTGTGGCAATATAGTATTAGCAATATAGTATTAGCAATATAGTATTAGGGCCTATCTATTAGCCTATCCATATAGGTGCAGAAAAATTTTTAATGTGCACATTCTTTATTAGCACTGTTTTATATAAATGTAAATCTTTGACCATTATGAACCTAACAAGAGAATAAATTCAGGGAAGAGGTACTTAATGCAATTTCTAAAATCAATGATTCAGTTTCTTCAAGTGGGGCCTACTGCAATTAGTGAAATAGATGACAATCAGTGTGTGACATGTGAATATTATCACAGCCTGAAAAACTTTAATCATATGGTTCCTGTGAGCAATTTTAGGATAGTATATAAAGTTCACACTTCAGTAGTCTTGCAGAGTAAATCATGGCTGCACTACAGCGAGTTTTCCAGCTGAGAGTGAGGCAAAGAGAAAGGCAAAGACAAAGACAGAGACGACCACGGAGTACACTATGTACTATAAATGCCTTCATCAGGCAGCATCAAAATCCTCTGGATATGCTTGATGATATGGCTGTCATTCACAGGTACCGTCTGCCACGAGGAGAAATAGTCCAGCTGCTCAATGTCATTGGGCCTCAGCTGATGCGTGCTACAAGAAGGAATTTTGCCTTGTCCCCTGATGTGCAACTCTTAGCTGCTCTGAGATATTAAGCAACAGGCAGTTTTCTTCAGGTACTTGGAGATGGACTTGGACTAAGTAAACCATCTGTGTCCAGAGCTGTACAAGCAGTCACCTATGCACTGCTTCCACTTGCAGCTGAACACATCAAATTTCCAGCATCAAGACAGGCCATGTCAGACATTCAGGAGTATTTTCTAACACATTACCATATACCACAAGTCATTGGAGTCATTGATGGTACTTTAATTCCCATCAGTACGCCTTCTGTGGATGGCCATACATATATATGCCGCAAAGGTTATCCAGCAATCAACTGCCAAGTGATCTGTGACCATAACTGTTTAATCACAGACATTGTTGCAAGGTGGCCTGGGAGCACACATGACTCCTATATCTTTACCAACTCATCTGTGGGTCAAGAGGCCCAAAACTCAAACGGACATTGGAGGCTGCTTGGTGACAGCGGATATCCATTGAGGCCATATCTGTTCACCCCTGTTGCTAATCCTGTCAGTAACAGTGAGGCACATTTCAACGAGGCTCACCGTGTTGCCCGAAGTACTGTGGAGCGCACTTTAGGAAGGTGGAAGCTACGCTTTCGGGCTATTCACAAGTCCAGTGGTGGTCTTCTCTTTGTGCCACAAAAGTGCTGTGCTGTAATAACAGTAACAGCTATGTTGCACAACATTGCAGTGAGGGCAAGAGTGCCCTTGGACATCAGGGAGGAAGATGAAGAGGTGGAGGAAGAGAATGAAGTTGAGATGAGAATTCATGATGATCAGCCAAGACATGTTCAATACATGGCTGGGTTTGGGGCACGCCAGCAAGTCATTGACACATTTTTTTGAGTTCCTCCTTTATTTGTGTCATCTTTAAATCACATTAAATATTTTCTGTTAAATACAACATATGTAGCCTACTACCCTCGAAATGTCCATATACAACAGTGTAATTTTTTTTTTCATTCTAACATTTATTATGTAATTTTTATTTTTTTCTTTATTCATTATTATTTGTATATTGAATTGTGTAATGTGTAGAAAATATAAATGAATAGAGATATACGTACAAATAAAATGAATAATGACTTTGAAGAGAATTAAATTTTTTTTTTTAAATTGCAATTTGCCGGTTGTCCAGCAGGTGCCCTCATAACTCTGTCTCCTTACGATGCACTTAAGGCTTTACGATTACTCCAGAGCACTCGTAGATCCACTAAGATTTTCAAGTGCTACTTAAGTTACGATGCTTTTGGGAAACAGACCGTAATATTAAGATCAGTCGTACGATCATTTCTACGAACTTCTTAGGCTTACGATGCTTTTGGGAAACGCAGCCCTGATCATTCAAGGATCATAATGCGTTGCATATTCTTCTTATTCTTCATTAGGCTTGATCCGTAAATTGTGTATTTTATAAACTGATCGTTTATAAGGACTAAGCTATTAATAACTGTAATTCCTCGAATGGAAAAGTCTTGATTAAAGAAAAAGAGAACTTAATTCGACAAATGCATATAGTGCGCTTATTTCTGCGCGCATCGCGCACTTTACCGAATTACCTTTTTTATTTTTTATGCACTATAAATGCATCTGGCAGCACCGAAAAGAGAAAATGTCAAGTTATTAGCGCAGCGCACAGACAGCTAGCTCGTCTAGTCTGAACCAGGGGTTTTCAAACTATTCATTGCACACCAATCCCATTGCATTTTATTTAGGATAAACCACTTATTTAAAATTAATTAATTAAAAGGTGCGTACTCTCCAATACACCACTGAATTATATATAGTGTCATAATATTTAATAATTATAATTAAGATAGACACCTGACCTCCATTTAATAAACAATTTATTTGCCATACTCTGTGAATTTGAAGTTTAAAGTTTAAATCATTTATGTTAAACTTAAATTATTTAAAAACTTAAAAAGACTTGAATTTAGTCATTTAAGACATTTTAGGTCATAAGTTTACATACATTGACCGTTGCGTTTAGTAGGCCTATTCTGGTCTAAATAAGCTTTTTGCATCTTAGGTGTTTAGACACACAAATTAAGCAGTTTATACGTACATTTAATGTTACTTTGAAATTACTTTTGATGCAATAAAGAATCCTAAATAGTTGAAAGTGTTAACATATTCTTGAAATGTATTTATTTTATAACTATGAAATTTATTACTAAACAAAGTGAATCATTATGAATTTGCCAAGAAATAATCCACTTTACCACTGTAAAGCAATGCCCCACACTCACTAGAACGGTAGAACCTGGACTGTATGATATGTTCTGTATGTAAAATAAAGAAAATAAGCAAGATGCGCAGTCTCATGCAGCCTTAGTGAACTATAGCGCGTCACAGCAATGAACTAAAAATAAAACCACCCTTGAAATGCTTTATTCCTTTATTTTTTTCAGCCTACACTGACTGAGAATAATGTTGCACTATTTTATTAACAAATAATTAGAATGTTTTTTTTTTCCTTCAACACATTCATCATTACTTTTGCCTGTGCAAGTTTTTTGCGTGCATTTGAGCGCGAAGGCATCTATTTTCAGGTGCAAGATGCCACTTTGGGTGGCACCAGCACACTCTGCCACACCTGTGGCTATGTCCCTGCTACAATAATAATAACAACAACAACGACAAAATAATAACAAAAAATAATAATAATAAGACAGGCCTACTTTGCAGTTGCAATAAAGTATTAATTATTAAATAAATATTTACAATAGGCTAAAGGCATATATTAAATTAAAATATGAGAAAATCCAATAGAAACAAATGGTACCATTTATTATAGCCCCATGCAGGGTCCAATGTGTTCTTACAACCATTGAATAACTAAGTAAATAATAATAATAACAATACTAATAATAATAGGCCTAATAATAATAATAATAATAAATTATTATTTTATACAGAGTAGGCTATTATTTAGGCCTACAATAGCTCTGAAACAATCATGTAAACCATGATACACGGACCAAAACTACTTATAATATTCTTAAAATAAGTTATACGAGTACAACAAAAATAAAGATTCTTGCTTGAAATCAATACCACCATTACCACCACCATTGAAATATTATTTTACTATTGTGCACAACAATTATTAAGGTGGACTTTTAAAGCATATTTTCTATAGTGTTTTTTTTAATTGTAAAATATATTAATATCTTGTTTCAAAATCATTGTAGGAATAACAAATTAAAATCAGACATCAATAAGTGGCATATGCAAACTGCAGTAAATATCGCGATGGTTTGCAAACGAGAAGAAAAAACCCCATGAGATGGCGCTTGATTAAATCGTACGAATTAGTACGAATTTACAGGTGAACTAAAGGCGGTGAATAAATCGTACGAATTCGTACGACCCAGCTCGTACGAATTTGTACGATTTAGCCACTTGGTTACTACGTACGAATTCGTACGATTTCGCTGTGAGATAGGGTTGGTATTTCGGGTAAATTCCGATTCAAAAGTTTCAAAACAAACAATTCACTTTTCACACCCTCTCTTTCCTGTACACATCTTGCTTATTAAAAGACTACAAATATTTTACTGCAGTAATCATCTTTTGTTAAATAATCTGGTTATAAAGGTTAGCTTGTTTGCACAGATTTATTTTTAACTTTTTTATACAGACTATTTACTGGATTCATCTCCATGATCGATTTAAATTATATATTTTAGTGTATGTTTTAGTGAATAACCTAAATATGAACTCAAATAAGTCTTACAGACTTGAAATAAAATAATCATCATCATTGATCCTGCCACCCTAAAGCTCTCTTAACAAATTAAGTTAAAGAACTATTTTATTAAATAATTATAAAATGGTTTTATGATTATAATATATATATATATATATATATATATATATATACACAGCAAATTCATCTGAGTTAAATTCTCGGTGTTGAAGCATTTCAGAGTAAATGTTGACGTTAAAGAGTTAAGATTTTGATAAATGAATATAATAAGAGTTAGAATTGATTTTATTCAGTGCGAAATCAAGGAGTTATCTTTTCAACACTTGGTGGTGTTAATTCCAACATCCGGGAATTCATGCAGCCCCAGTCACTGAAGAATTTTCCAGACGCCATGCATTTTCCATCTGAGGTTTAGAACAGCAACTGGTGAGTCAAACTACCTAAATGTTGGTATTTTACTGACTTTCTTTAAGGAAATACAGTTGTAAACATATTGTTAAGTTAATAACTTTAGAATGGAGTGACAATTTTAATCTTCTGCGGTCCATTCATGGTCGTTTGTGTATCTAGCTTAACTGCATTACTATTCACTTATTTTCAAGTATGTTTTTATATATGCTCACGCATACATAGTGCATAAAAACATCAAATGTACATGTTCAACACATTTCTGTCACGCTTAATGCCATTTTGTGCGTTGTTACCCATCTGTAAAATAAAATCGACACTTCTCCTTTAATTCGAAGCAAACTAGCGAGGGAATCCCCGGAGCAGCCTAGCCTACTCTGCCCGGATGCTAACGGCAACACAGGACGGTTTCCATAAGCTCTGGAGAGTTTCTAAAACATATGTGGTGAGTAAATGAACATATGCTTACTTGTAAAAGGCTTCCTAACTAAAACATATGATTGTTTGTTATTCGTGTACGTTAATTTGGTTATTTTAAACACCGCGGCCCTTTTAAACTGGTTCATTCGTGGCCGTACATATACCGTTAGTTCATAGAGTCGCGTGATAACGTACGCTTGAATTATATTAAGCGTTGACAACCATTAAAGTCAAAATGTTAACATTAATGTCTTTAAATGAACGCGTTTGCACTTTCTCAGACATTTAACGTTACAGAAGTCTCCCGGAAGTTGCGGGACTAACGTTAACGTTATCCCGCAAATGCACAGAGACTCCCAGATGCCCAAGTAGATGCCCGCAAATGAATGATAATCTCCCGGAAATCGCGCGTCTCCCGCCCGGTCATTAAACACTTTGCACACCCTCTCCACCGAATCCCTCCCAGCTCTTCAGGTACGTCGCGCGCAAGTCACCCCCACCGCTCTTCAGGTACGTCGCGCGCAACTCATCTCATTGCTCTTCAGGTTCTCATCTCTCCCGCTACCTCCCGCAAATCAACTCTGTATCCCCCGAAAATTACTTTTCCCAACTCGGGGTGTCTGACGTTAGTAAGTTAGGCTATTTATGTAGTCAGGAACATCTTAGTCAAGCTTTTTCTCCCGCATGATATTGTGCTTAAAACTATAGGCTAAACTTAGCATGTACTGTACACAACATTTCCTTTTTATTAAAGACAATTTAGTGCGTTGTAAACAGGCCCGGATTGGCTAATCGGGAGGACCGGGAGAATTCCCGGTGGGCCGGTGCGTTTTTTGGCCGCGAGGGCCGTTGTCCCTAGCTCCAGAATCTGTTGCTCTCAGCAGTTACACTTTTTACATTAATTATTTTTTTACTTGACCACAGTCTTCTCATTAATTATTTTACCAAAGCGCTGCTCTTTTTATCTTTTTATAATAATGATGATATGTTAATGATGATTGTGGTCAAGTGATTAGCGCGTTAGGCTTTGACACTGCCGACCCGGGTTTGATCCTCATCTGAGTAGGTTTTTTTTTTTTTCATTTTTATTGTTAAGACATATAATACTGTTAGGGTTGTTGAACATTTGAAGTTCTAAAGCAGCTGTTTTCTCAAAAAAATACGTGATAGTGTCATTAGAAACTGATTTGGAAATGACCTTATTTTAATATAGTCAGTCGTGAACTGAGGTGGGCCGGTCTGAGGCTTGAAACTCCAGGGCTGAAAAGGAGTCCCACTCCGGCCCTGGTTGTAAACAGCCACCTGTCTGTAAAATTAATCAACTGATTCATATTTGAGCAGCCTAATGATGATACAGTTTTGATTTGTAGATTTATTATCAATAATCAACATCTGAATCAAAAGATATCTGAAAAAGTGTGAGGCATACTTTGTAATGTCCATCTCTCCTTTTTATCTGAAGGTTATGCATATGTGTTAGATACTAATTTTTTGTTGTTTTTTTAACAGCCACAGTTCTCTATACAATAACACAAGACCCTGTGACGGTGGCTGATTAGAGACGGATGGTGTATTTCCAGAGTTGGTGAAATGACCAAGCACACCTTCTTGGTCATATGTGGTGATAATAATGAAGGTATGTTTGATAAAGTTCTGTATTTGTTTCACATAAGCTGAGAGGGTATTATAGCATTAGAGAATAACAAATGACATGAAGGTGATAAGTTTTGTATTGTGGGTGAACTGTTACTTAAATAATGTTTTGCTCTTTACTTTGCACTTTTCCTCTTCTGCTTATCCTAATATTTTAGATTATATTTGGACCTGAAACATCTGCTAGACTCCAGGAAAGGTGGCGTCAATACTGGACCTGAAAGGGCTTAACAAGTTGAATCTGGTAAAGAAACATGCACGCACGCACGCACACGCTTACAGAAAACTGTTGTTTATGAAGTTTATGAATATTTTTTACACTGTGGCCAATATTTTGGGGAAGTCAGCATCACTAAATGATATAAAAGATTTTGAGCTCCTCTAAATTTTGCTCCAAGTGTTGTGTTAAATTCAGGATTCTGGACAGACAGCTGCCTGTTTTTCCAGTTCTAGTCATAGTGGTTAACCTAATTGTTTTTGGAGATCCAACAGTGATGTATGTGTTTTTTCTACTTTTCCATATCCTGTCACCTCAACCAGCTGGGAGAGTCAAGTTGTGGATCATCATGAAGATTTTCAAAAGGTGAGTTTAGATTTCTTGAATGTTTTATTTACTTTAAATGTTCTTTTAAATATATCATAGAATTTGATTGCAATTTGTTTTCAAACATTTTTCTTAGTCATGCTGGAGTCTTGAAGAGTTCTTAGATGAGCATCACCCTATATCCGTGCATCAGGAACCACCAGACGAGCGATCAGCAGCTGCTACATCGTCATGGATAAAAAGGTCATCCTGTGGCTGGGAAGCACTTCATTCACAGGACATGCTTGATGAGATTTCCTAGCTCCAGTTTGTTTTCACACAAGTTTACAGCATTTATACCTTCATTTAAACTGCTGTGTTTGATATGGAGGACCAAGGAAACACCCGAAGTGAAAGATTTGCACGCCAAGTTGTTTAAAATGTAATTTCACAAGAAAACTATGAGTTCAGAAGTAAACTATGAGTGACGCTATATTGAACTTTCAAATTGCTCTGATAACACATCAAGTTTGGACCAAAGGACTGAAAGCCTTTTTGAGCACTGGTCATACATATTTTGTTGATACTGTCTGTACTAATAAAACATTTAAAGCATATTTGACATTGTTGCATTTTAAAAACTGAATGAATTGTTGAAGTGTTGAATGTTTTCAAATAAAATGTTTTTTCTTTTGTAATTTACAGTCTATTTTACCTTTTTACCATATTTACACTCAAGAGAGTTGAATAAAATAACAATATATTACACCAGGCGGTGTTAAATATAGTTACATTTTTTAACTCTGCCCAGAGTTAAAATTAACCCTTACTTCGGTGTCAATGTGCCAACCATTTTGAAAGTGTTGATTTAACTCTGTTTTGAGTGGACCCCGTGAGACACTTTCAAAGTGTTGAAATTAACACCCATAGAGTTGTTTTGGGTCCCCATATTTTGCTGTGTATATATATATATATATATATATATATATATATATATATATATATATATATATATATATATATATATATATATATATATAATCATAAAACCATTTTATAATTATTTAATAAAATAGTTCTTTAACTTAATTTGTTAAGAGAGCTTTAGGGTGGCAGGATATATATATATATATATATATATATATATATATATATATATATATATATATATATATATATATATATATATATATATATATATAATATTTCCTGTCTAGCAGTTTAAAGGCTATACCTGGTCCTTCTGGGAAACTTCTACATAGCTCACTTATTTTACCTTTTGTTCTTTTCAACACAATCTTTTTGGATTAAAATGCTTTTTTGAAAATTCATTCATTATCCAAAATAATCTCATTTATTAAGACCTAATCAAAACACCTTGTTTTGCTTTTTACATCGGAAATTTTTATATCTACAAATGTACATATATGTAAACCTTTTTTTAGCAGATTCAAACAAGAAGTATTAGCCTACAGATTGATCTTTAACTCCTAGAATTAATGCTTATTACTTTGTATTTAATAGACCTGTTCGTTTTTATGTTTATATATTAACCTCTCATTTCCTCTTATTTCTTTCATGCATTTGTTACATATTTTATTCATTATTCTCCCTTATTGTTTATAAAGGAACTACAGTTTGTAGAGACTGTATTCTGTTTTATTTTGTAAATGTTTTGTTGTTATAAATAAAAATAACAAAAAAATATGATAACGCCATGTGATCGGTCATCATGACTGCAGCAACTTTGAGTAAGTGTCCAGCTGTCCGTCTTGATGGCTCCGTTTTCAACTCCTCCCCCGCCTGCGCTCGGCTAATCTCGTTGATCACCGGCTGCAGCCTCATGTCGAACGCACCTTTTGTGTCGGGTCAGCTGTTCAGCAGTACCTGTATCTACCGGGAAGTGGGAGTGGCACTGTTGTCACATGATGTTTAAAAAATTCCGCCACTGCACTTCATTTATTCTTTAGGTGCGTTCGACATGAAGCTCAGCTGCAGCCGGTGATCAACGAGATTAGCCGAGCGCAGGCGGGGCGGAGTTGAAAACGGAGCCGTCAAGACGGACAGTTGGACACTTCGGGATGTTATCGGTCATCATGACTGCAGCAACTTTGAGTCCCGAAGTGTCCAGCTGTCCGTCTTGACGGCTCCGTTTTCAACTCCGCCCCCGCCTGCGCTCGGCTAATCTCGTTGATCACCGGCTGCAGCTGAGCTTCATGTCGAACGCACCTAGAAGCTGCATGGTCTGAGTTTGCCGTCTGATCTCGGAGCGCTGTCGCGGTACTTTGATGCCACTTGTGACAGTCACGTGGCGTCGGCGCAGCATCAATCCGGACAAGATTTCTAACCAGAATGCACCGCTTTAAGACAGATTTCGATCGATCTGCGCAGCGCTGCATGAAGTCGAACGCACCTTTTATTTTGAAGAGCTGAAGTTGATAAGGTAATAATACAACTCTTTCGCGAAACTGAATATTGAAGTGAAGCTTAACATTTGTTTCCACAGTATAAAATGTGTGTAGTTTTGGTGAAATAAAATAACTGTAATCGATAAAATGTGCATCATATCAATGCATACATGCAAATTAGACAGAAAAACGTAAATTGTTCTAGCTTTCTAGATATGATATAGATATATTTATCTAGATATGATATAGCCAGTCACATTTGTTTCTGTAATAGCTAAATCACATTGAGTTCATGCATCTAGCATATTGTATAGCTACATTCTACTTTAACATGCTATCTCAATTAGCAGGGGATTATAAATCGACTTTCTTATGAAAATACCTGAGATGGCTGGAAGAAGACATACAGTTAAAGTCTGATTAGCCCCAGTTGAATTATTAGCCCCCTGTTCATTTTTTTTCCCCTAATTTCTGTTAAACGGAGAGAAGACTGTTTCAACACATTTCTAAACATAATAGTTTTAATAACTCATCTCTAATTACTGATTTGTTTTATCTTTGCCATGATGACAGTACATAATATATGCCTAGACATTTTTCACTTCTATACAGCTTAAAGTGACATTTAAAGGGTTTTAAAGGCAGGTTAGGGTAATTATGCAAGTTATTGTATAACGGTGGTTTGTTCTGTAGATTATCAGAAAAAAAATTTTTGCTTAAAGGGGCTAATAATTTTGACCCTAAAAGGGTTTTTTTTTATGTAATACTGCTTTTATTCTAGCTGAAATAAAATGAATAAGAATTTCTTCAAAACAAAAAATATTATCAGACATACTGTGGAAATTTCCTTGCTCTGTTAAACATAATTTGGGAAATATTAAAAAAAAAAAATTCAAAGGGGAATAATAATTCTGACTTCAACTGTATAAACATTTATTATCGCAGTCATGTAAATGATTAGTTAAAGCCTTTTTATGTTTATTCAGATCTTATGTTCATTCAACTACAGCAATAGCTGGATGCCTTTATCCATATTAAGGATTTCCTGGACTGTTACTTTTGTGAGGCATATATGGAATTTCTGCTCAATGAATGAATGAAACAGGCATTACTTGCATTTAAAGTGCTACAATGCCCACATTACCTTATTTTGAGGAAAACTGAAAAAATCTACCTCAAAAGAAATTTGAAGTAAACATATTTCTAGCATATAAATCTTTATTTTTATTTTTGTACTATTTTTCATAAAATTTTTACTATGTCAAAAATAGTAGCCTATTGAATATCAATATTTTGCAAGGTTTTGAATTTAGAAATTCCAGTATCTTGACAACACTACACCTTAGTTAATTACTTTGTCCAACTGAACATGTTTGTAGCTTTGTATTACATTGGATAACAACTCACAATATAAAATAAATCATATTTTTTAGATTTGAAGACATGCAGACAATTACATTTTCAAAAAACAAACAGAAACTGCAAATCAGGAGAGGAGATAGGAGGCTCAAGAGGTATGATATGGCTCACAACAGACTAGTAAATGAGAAGTGGGATAATTAATTAATGTTTTTATTTTTCCTTTTTGGTGTTACAAGTCACAAAGCTTCAAAATTTATTGCTAAAAGTCACTTCAAAAGCCCTATTTATTATTAAAACATTTATAAATCTTTCATAAAAGTAGATTACCTTTTGATAGTGGTGGTATTTTAGCGGGGTGAATTAGAACATTATTTTTTTAATTGGGGGGGGGGGGGGTGTTGGGGGTCTTTGGGGCTAAGCCCCTTATCTCTTTCGACCCTAGCAACGCCACTGCTTTAGACTCGTTTGACTTGAACAAAATCTGCGCAGAATCGATCACCGGTGATCACAGCAAGATGCATGCCGGTTAGAAATGTGTCCGCCTTGCCTTCGCCTCGCTCTGATGTCACGCTGACGTGCGCCAAAAAACTCTCGCGATCGCGAGGCGGGTACCTCGGATAGAGCAGTCGGCCGCAGTTGCTCTCAAAAGACTGCGTTACCAAAAGCATGATGGGAAACGACTGGCTGACGACACAGCTTAAAGCTGATTGGATGAGACTGACACATTACACTTTATTATCTAGTTTTACTAAGGTTTATACCTGGATTTGTTGAATACCTTTTTTGTATTTTCGTTGATAATTAAAAAAAAGTCATAAAGAGCATTACATATGGTTATTTATTTAGATTTACACGCAAACAAAAACAAAACACATCTTTGTAAAACATAACGTGACCTATCCAATATAACTAAATGTTACTTATAAATCATTAGGATGTGTGTGTGCTGTATTCTATTTCTCTCTCAGTCTTAAGTCCTGTTTGTTGTCATTTTCACTTTTTGTATGTTTGTGTGAATTTTGTATTGTAATTTTTATGCAGCATTATTCCATTAAAGTCAATCCAATATATACACATATTCAGAAATACAAAGATAATCAGACTGTTTTGTCATTATGCCTCATCTTTGTGTGGTTTCATACGAGAAGTGAAAAGGGTGTAGTAAACAAGACACACACACACACACACACACACACACACACACACACACACACACACATGTATATGTATATGTATGTGGAGTCAAAAGTCATGTTTAATCGACCAAGAACATTTCCACAGTTTTTCCTACAGTCTAATAGTTTTTATTCTTGAGAAAGTCTTGGGCTATTTTATTTTAGTCTGGCTGGAGTAAAAGCAGTTTATATAGACCTAATAAGCATGTCAATATAATTAACCCCCTAAGAATTTATTTGTCAAACAAACATTTGTCATGACTTGTCACTCAAAAGCATCTTGCTATGGCTACTTCATTTATAATGTAGCCAAATTAGGTTTCTTGAAAGCTTTATTGCTGTATAAGCTGTTTATTTTGTTATTATTTTAACGTTTGTTGAATCTACAGAATTATATTTTTAATACACTCGTTTAGTTAATGAGCTGTTCATCTTCTGTAATTCTGACCATCTCTGTAAAAACAGTGATATTTCTATTGCATCCACTCCCACATTAAAAAAAATACTGTAGTAATGTATACTGTAGTGCTTTTGAACCATGTTATAAAATAGCCTATTTAAATTTTATAGTTCTGGTATCACAACAACTATAAACATAACCCAATACTGAAAAAACATGTTCAAAAATGCTATAATATTTACTATAAATCACCATAGTATTTTTTCATGTGGTCATTCGTCTGCGATTAAAAACGTGAACGAGATCTCCGCCACTGGTGACGTTTCCAGGTTAAACAGCGAGATTCGGCAGGTGTCCGACTTCTGATGTAATTTTTGAGCCCTCCTCTTACTGCGCACGCCTGCTCTCGTTTACAATGCAGCCAAGGCGAGGCGCACCTTAAACGAGCCTAATGTTTTTGTTATTGAATCTTTTTTTGTTGACTTTTGTTGTATGCGAATTTGGGTTGTGTATTATGTTGCTAGGTTGACGACAATTTTTTTTGTATTTTCCTTTGTTAAACTTTTTTTTCTTTCTTTTGTAGGTTCTGTTTTGGATTTGCTTTACCATCAGTGGCCACTTGGTTCCCTGCACTGGGTGTGGATGGCGGTGGAGAAAAGGTGGTTGGGATTGTGTGGTGATTTGGTCACTGTTGATTTTTTGTTTTTTTGATTGCTGTGAGCTGAGTGTGGTGAAAACACTGCTGCTTGGGTACCTCATCTGTCCTCACTTTCTGGGTAACCGGTGGCCATTAGTGGTTTGTTTTTTTTTTCTTTTATTTGGTTTATTTACTTTTTTCCTCCTTGTTTGCAATAATGGAGACAATTTGTATACTAGCCTACAACTTGTGTAATAAAATATAATTGTTCTCATAATTGTAAGTCACTTCATTTACCCTCTGCTAAATCATTAACACTGACAAAAGTCATCTGGTCACATCAGATTGTGTGCAGATAATTCCTTCACTTGTAAAGGCTATCGATACAGATAAATTTGTTTATCGTTT